>NC_138137.1:28439154-28603768 GCF_964188305.1 Podarcis bocagei
GGGTAGTGATAAAGCAGGATATCAAATCCAAACTCTCCTTCTTCTTCTCTTCTTGGTGCACTAGTTTACTGTTGCTTTTTCTTTGGCAACAGGGATCCATTCTCCCCTCCCAAACACACTTTGTGGGTATTTTGCACTTTTTCACACACAGCAGGCCCTTGGGGAGAAGTGTGGAAACAGTTGGGGAACTCAGCTCCTGTTTGGTTTCAGCTCTCATTCCTACAGGAAACACAGTGTGGTGTAATCTCTGCATCAAACACCATGATAGGCAGGCAGGCACGGATATTTTGACAGAAGGCAATGGACACAGCCCATCCATCTCTCTTGCATCCTCTCTTATACCTACTTGGCTCCCAACGTAACTAATAGTGCCAGCTTCAGGACTCGCATTTTGGCATTTGGTGCCAAAGCAGAAACAGAAGCACGGCCATTTTCATGAGGAACTGTTTTTCTTCCCATCAAGAGCTCTTTCTCAAGCTCAGTGTAAGCTTTCTGGAAGCCTAGGATTGCTCAATTACATTTCTGACTTTTTTTGGCCCGGCTCAACTGCCAATACATTTCGAGTTCTTCCAGCAAGAATAAAAACACACCCAAAGATAAAAATGGAAATGGAAAGTATCCATGCTCATATTTAGTTCCACCCATCCCATGTTAAGACTCTAGACCTTTTGATATTTCTAAGCAAGGGCCCCATGGTGATTGCGCACCACGTCTTGTGATCGATTATGTGGGGCAGGGCTTACCTTCCACCCTCCCCCCAATATTTTATTCAAGTTAGCATCCCTGCTAAAACCCCATGGAGCCAGCTGTATCTTCAACAGCCCAACATATGGAAAGGAGGATGAAGTTTTGAGACTTCCTGCCCTGCTTCTCATAAGAGGTTAAGAAGAGTCTGCTGAACTGGGCCAATGGCACATCTAGTCCATTTCAGCATATTACACCGATCCTGGTCTGACTGCACTGGCTACCAATTAGTTTCTGAGTCCAATTCAAACTGCTAGTTTTGACCTATAAAGCCTTAAACGGCTCAGGAGTGCAATACCCCAAGGACCACCTCTTTCCATATGAACCTTTCTTGACCCTGAGATCATCTTCTAAAGACCTGAGTCTTCCAACTTCCAGCGTCATTGAATGTCCACAAATTCTAGTGTCTAGTCTTCTGATCCCACCACCCATCTTGTTTTGTCCCAGAACTGTTAGGGTAAAAGGTGGGTGATGGGACCAAAGGTGAAATGGGGCAGGCCAAACCATGGCCAAAGTCTTTCATGGCTGCAGGACTAACTAAATAAATAAGAGTGTTTTTAGGTTGTGACCTAATGGCATCTCTAATTATAATCTCATGGCAACCTTTGCGGCTGGCCTACTTAACATGTTTCAAATCAGGGATGAAGAACCAAGTGGGATTTCAGATGCTTTTGGACTCCAAGCTTCCATCCACCCTAGGTATCATGGTCGACAGTCAGGTATAATGGGAACTGTAGTCCAAAAATATCTGGAGGGCCACAGGTTCACAATTCACATTCTACTGGGAGGTAGGCAGCCCTTAATGTGAACCACAAATCCTATCAACTAATCCCCTGCCTTATTCTTGCTTTCCAAAAACAGTAATTTTAAGGGGTTGGATGCCACTAAATATAAGGGGGCTGGCCATTATGTAATGTGAGCGCTGATCTCATGCTACCATCCAGTTGCCAATGTGTCCAGAACCACAGACCTACAAAACTAAAACCATGAAAAATTCTTTCATGAGTCGAAGGACAACATCTGTAACTTCCAAGCTCTTTTCTTCACATGTTTGCCAGGCACTGAGTACCTGCAGCCAGAATGTTATAGATCTTTATATACTAAATCGCACATTCAAGAGTTGAACTCTCCGTAGAGGATAAACATATGTGTATTTTTAAACCAAGGATTGCAAATCAATTGCAGCTTTACTGAAGTGAGGCAAAGACCTTCCTGCTTCCCTCTCCCCAAATAATATATTTGTCTTATATCTAGAGATGCAGAATCCCTCGTGCCGGCAGGTATTTCAGTTCTCATTTGCCCATTCGCACCTCTTTCCCTGGAACACAGATAGCCAACGTGGCTTTTTCCATATGTGGCTGAAGTACAGCCACCACCGTCTTTGACAATTGGCCAGGCTGGCTGAGGTCAATGGGAGTTGGAATCCAACAGTGTTAGGAGAACACCAGATCGAGGAAAGTTGAGGTATTAATTAGTGTCTTCTTCAATGAGAAGATTTTTCAGGGAGGAAGAATAATCTATACAGTGGTCCATAATACCATAACTGGCCAGGACTGTGAGCCAGTGTGGTGTAGCTGAGCTAGGTTTAAAAATCCCACATGACCATTAATCTCTTTAGGTTGCCAAATAGGGATGCGGGGGGTGCTGTGGTCTAAACCACTGAGCCTCTTGGGCTTGTCAATCAGAAGGTCGGCGGTTCAAGTCCCTGCAACGGGGATTCAGTTGCACCAGAATTGCACCCAAATTGCTACCCTGCCTAACAATTAGCTTTATCTGTAAAAGCTTCCATGGGTGCCAATGGGAGCTTTTTGCCCCTAAGGCTCATTGCTACCAGAGGAGTGATTCCTGTTAGGATCATCACTAGGAAGGGTTAAACTTTCCCTCCCTATGTGCCGTGGTCCTACTAGACACTGCCTTACTCTGCCTAGTATTACATTAAAAATAAATCTCCCGATGTGGTTGTTAACTGTGCAATTAAAGTAACATTTAGTTTGACCCTCCACACGGTTCATCTTCACAAATTCCTAACGAGTTGGATCACTCTCTGCCTGTCCATTGTTTCCAGAAAGAGAATAGAGATAGATGGTGTCTGTCAAAACAAAACTTAACAGATCACAGTTATGGTTGAAGTACGCAGATGCAGGAATAAAAAAAACCACACCATCACCTAATTACATAATCTCTCAAAGAATGTGGAAGAGTTTAATTACAAAAGAAATGTACCACCGAGGAGAAGGTTTTCATTCTCGAATCCCAAGGCACTGTCATTATAAAATGATTCTTCTTCTTCTGTGACTCTCCTGAGTTCTGTAAGCCGTCTGGCAGCAAACTCTACAAACGCTGCCAAGTTATGCTTATCTAATATTTGGCTTTTTCCTTTGAAAGTCAGCCCAAGCCCCGGGCAAGGGGACAGGCATTTCACTTAGAAAGGCGGTTTTGTTTCTTTCCGTTGTCCCTGGAAGATATACTGCCGAACGCAAAAAATGGAGTGCTTCTTCTGCGCTTTAACAAAGATTTAATTGCTTCCTTACATTTGGGTCCTGTGTGTCTGTGATCTGTGGTTAAAGCATTTAAAATATGCATTGGCAATCGAGGAGGCGTTTTCAGCTGACGTGTTCTTTAATTTTAGATAGGTTCAATGGCAGCAGCCGAAAAAGACGATGGTTGTAATAAACACAGAGGTGGTGATTTTTTATGAACTCAGACCAATACGAACTCTGCTCTGGTAATACTTTCCTTATTTTTCAAGAAGCAGGTCCTCACTCATTGGATAGCCTGGCTGACACCTCAACCAACTATCTAGTTAAGTCAATTCATTCAGGTTTGTTCTTTCTGAACTCAATGAAAGTTGGCTTGGCTAGGATCCCCCAAACTATGAAAATAGTTCTGTGAGCCCATGACTAATGGTCAGCGGAGATTGGAAGGGACCACATTGGCTACCCCTGTTCTGTACTGATCGACAGCTGCTCTCCTGGGTTTCAGCCCTTTTGGGAGATATTGGAAATGGAACACCTGAAATCTTCTGCATGAAAAGCAGATGCTCTACCACTGAGTTATAGCCGTTCCCTAAAGGGAGAGGGAAATCAACTATCCAAATAACAAAAGGAAATAAATTCCATTTGGCTAATGTAAAACCTTTCTGTGATCCCAAGCAGCCCTTTGGATCTCAGCCTCTGATTCTGTTCCAAATAGTTTGATTTAACTACATTCTGGACTGAGCTGTAAGACTGCTTAAAACCATGATCCTCACTTGGAAGCACCTTAGATCTGTGAAATGTCTATCCCAGTCAATGTATTTATGATGGGAGTGCCAAGTGGTGATGGAATTATTTAGGAGTAACAGTTGCAATCCGGAGAGAAATAAATGTGGTTCAATCCCATTGAAATAAACTGAATTTTTTTTTTCTAATGGCATTTTAGAAATAAGTATTTATTTTTTCTAATGGCATTTTAAAATTGGCACATGACAAGATTTTTTTCCCTCCTTTTGTGAAAGACGTCCTCTCTGGAGATAAAATGGTTCATCCTATTTGCTTATAGGCATCAGTATCAAAATAGACACTTCCCTATTTTAATCAGAGAATCACATCAAACCAGAATGGAAAGTCAGTTATACTCTGAAATGAAGCTGAACCTGAATCACTACACCACAGTTCAAAGCAGAGGTAGCTGACCTGGTGCCTGTGAAATGTTGTTAGTCTCTAGCTTCCGTCAGGCCCAGCCAGCAAGGCCAGTGATCAGGAATGATGGGAATTATGGCCCAGTAAGACCTGGAGGGGACCACATGGGCTACGCTGGTCCAAAACAAAGGATGAGAACTTCAACAGGAACAGAACAACAACAAAACCATAGTCACATAAATGGTTCAGTAACCAGAAGCATTGATCAAAGGCGGATGTAGGGGGCATGGCTGGTCCTGTTGCACTGGGCACTCAGCCTTGGGGGCACCCCAACATAACCCATGACTAAGACGTCCAATGGAATGCAAGAGGTGAGAGGGGCACCAGATTTGGGTGTTGCCCAGGGCGCCACAGAAATCTGAGGTACTACGGTGTGCCACTGCATAGATTCTGTTATTTTTTAAAATTTTAATAAGGCATACTGATGAAGTTTAATACGACTATGAAAATGAATAATCTGGAGGAAGGGAGAGGGGATCAAGTTCTGTGCACTGCAAAACCTCTCTCTGTAGCTTTCCCATTTGTTTTGTTTTCCGATGGTTTGAATTGTATTGATTCCTTTTTTTCATTCATTATTACTTCATTCATTTTTAAAATTTCTGTTTCACTTATATATTTGGTGTTTTCAATTCCAGTGGCGTGGAATTTGCAGGCCTACCGCTGTGCCACACTGCTGCACAACACTATTAATCCTGCCAAGTTTTGGAAAGATTGGACAAGGAGGCTCGGTTTTAGAAGCAATTTAGAAGCCTCCCATTACTTTAAATGGGAAACCCAGTTGCCCTTCTTCTGTTTATAAAATCTGTTTGTTTGCTTTTTTTTTTACATCCAATTAGCATTAAATTTACAAGCTTTATAGTACCCCTCTAAAACATCAGATCTGACAAATTTCAGATAGATTGGACAAAGTGTCCCCATTTTATGTACAATTTAGAAAGGCACACAGATGTAACCTACTATTTGAACTAAAAATAGAGTTTCTAGTTTGTCCATTTTCCCACTCCCTCACCTCCACCCCTCACTATCACCTTGCTGTGAACTGTACATTGTGTTCCAAAGTATGTATACAATGAAAAACAGTGTCTTCAGCAATAGGAAGCAATGAAGCAAATGGGATTTTGTTTTGCTTTTTCTTCGTTTTTGTGTGAAAATGAAAACACAAAAACAAATGGGGCTTGTTTGTATTGCTTTTCATTTCCTTGCAAAAGAAATTTGCATACATTTCACATTGTATAGGTGTAAAAGGCTATTGTGCAGAAACCTTTTCGTTATAACTATTGACCCAATGAATAATTTATAGTCATTGTATACGTCACAGCGAGCTTCACTGCAGACAGGCTGTACTTAGCTAGTTAGGACTGCAGCATCCCACAATAAGAGCAAATTGGAGAAGTGTTTGGGGCTTTGGAAGTGATGGGGACCATGGATTAAACCTATTAGACTATTAACAAAAACCATCGCAAAGGCCTTTTTGCATCCCTCTGTCTTATATGATACAGGACATTCTGAGCTTGCAATGCTAACTGAAAGCTTTTTAGACAAAAGCCTTTCTTGCCATCTTCCTCCCAAGTTCTTTAAAGAATGTTTGCAATTAAGTTAATTTAGATAAACCCGAGACCTCCCATCTAGCAAAACATGGCTCCAAGTCAACTTTGAATCGAAGGTGGCAGCGACAGCAGTGGTGGTTGGAGGAAAGATACACTGAGATTCTTATCTTCATTTTTGTAAACAAAACATATTGGAAGAGAGACAGTGAAGTTTGCCCTGCCTCCAGGTCTGCAGCGTTTTTTGTCAGACTGTAATGTACATTCACGCATGTTCTTAATGGGGTACCCTTGGCACTTGGATATCAGTCTTTGGAATTAATCAGATTCTGTCTGACATTAACCCAGAAGTAACTGCAAGGGCGGCTGAGATTTTATCAATAGTATTTAGCGGGAAGAAACTCCAAGGAAAATCCTCATTATTACATATTTTACATGGCTGTTTATTTGCATATATTTTAACATTTTCTATATGGATGTTTTATGGTGACGCTGTGGTCTAAACCACCGAGCCTAGGGCTTGGCGATCAAGAAGGTTGGCAGTTCGAATCCCCGTGACGGGGTGAGCTCCTGTTGTTCTGTCCCAGCTCCTGCCAACCTAGCAGTTCGAAAGCACGTCAAAGTGCAAGTAGGTAAATAGGGAAGGTAAACGGCGTTTCCGTGCGCTGCTCTGGTTCGCCAGAAGTGGCTTAGTCATGCTGGCCACATGACCTGGAAAAACTGTCTGCGGACAAACGTTGGCTCCCTTGGCCTATAGAGCGAGATGAGAGCCGCAACCCCAGAGTTGTCCGCGTCAGGACTTAACTGTCAGGGGTCCTTTGCCTTTTATATTTGCAATGCCTAATAAAGGTTTGGCGAAGTAAATACCGTATTTTTTGCTCTATAAGACTCACTTTTTCCCTCCTAAAAAGTAAGGGGAAATGTGTGTGCGTCTTATGGAGCGAATGCAGGCTGCGCAGCTATCCCAGAAGCCAGAACACCAAGAGGGATTGCTGCTTTCACTGCACAGCGATCCCTCTTGCTGTTCTGGCTTCTGAGATTTAGAATATTTTTTTTCTTGTTTTCCTCCTCCAAAGCTAGGTGCATCTTGTGGTCTGGTGTGTCTTATAGAGCGAAAAATACGGTAAAAAGTAGGATTTAATCAGTTGATAGTGCAATCCTATACTTGCCTATAGAGAAGTCAGTCCTAATAAGTTCAATGGGGCTTAGTCCCATATAAGTGGATACAGGAACACAACAAAAAGCCACTTCCACACTAAACTTTTAAAGCACCATGGCAGTCATGTTCTGGGATCCAATCAGAAGCCGGGATGGCTTCTATAATTCTGGGATGTCCCAGTCAAATTGGGACAGTTGACGGGCATACAAATAGAGAAGACACTATTTATAAAACTGAACGTGACCCATTATCTAATTACCCAGAGGCCCAGAGAGACCCTCACCAGAAAAAAAGTGAAACTTGGTGATAATTCCACAAAAATTAGTTATCGCAAATTAGTCCAATTCTCACCTGGACAGAATGCATAACATATTCTAAATTATATTCTAGCAGGAGCAATGAGGCCAGATGATCTTATCTCCATAGAATGTTTGTACCATGATGGCTATAGGGCAAGGGTAGTGGTTACACTCAAGGATCAAGAAATATTGAGGCGGGCAGGCAGATGTGCACTTTGTTATGTGTTTCACAGCAGGCCTGAACATTCGCCATTCTGATACTGCAACCACAGGAACTGGAAAGAGGAACAGTTATTGGAGTCCATGGAACAAATACAAATATTTGCATGAAGCATTTGTTTAGTCTTCTTTATATATATAGCTCATGGCCACAATCTATAATGAGCAAAACAACCCATAGACTGTCAAAAACAAAAGCTGATTGCCAACACTTCCATTACAGTGAAGATTACGATGAGTCTCTCTTACTATAGTAGAGCAGATTCAGAAGTGTTCCTAGCGCTTTTCATTTTCTTTTTTGGGTTGTAAACAGGTTTGCCAAATGTCTCCATTTTTAATTTTAATGTCAGCCTTGCTTCTCTCTCTCAAATTGTAAACCACACAATAAGAAAAGAAAGATGGCCACTGGGGTGATTTCATTGCTTTGCAATCCCCTTTCCTCAGTTAAGTGGGGTGTTGGGGGAAAACCTAGGAGACTCCATTTCCTCTGAGGGAATATAATGTTCTTTGTATTTTATATATTTGCAAATGTACAAGATGAGCAAGTATTGCAGGGCAGAGGTGGTGGGGTCAAATCAGAAGCTGGAATGGCTTTGGTGATTCTGGGAATGTCCCAGGAAAATTGGGACATTTGAAGGGTGTGCAGGAGTGATGCAGCTGCATTGTGCAGAAATTATTTGCATTGGTCCAACATGCATCAGCATCCCAGGAATCTTTGTGAGAAGCCACCATTCTTTAAAGCAGAATCATAGTGCTATAAATGTGTGGAGTGAATGTGGCCTTAATTGCTCACAACTGGTACTGGTATGAGGTCGTTCCTCAGCCCAGAATGGAGAAAAGAGGGCATGAGACAGGGGTGAGGTTGGACTGTTTTGCCTACGTGGCAGTCTCACCAGCCTTGAGCCAGCTGTGTTGGCCCAATTTTATGTGCCTAAACGTTTGGCTGTAACTTCTAATAATGTATTGCGAACAAGTTGACAGTAAGCACATAGGACATGGATTTCCCCACTTGGCAGGAATTCACAACACATGATCAGCACAAGCTGCTTTGTGTGAGGAGCAGCTATGTTCTTGCTCACATAAAAAGTTGGGGTGCTCAGCAACGCACATCCATAAAATCCCTACAACATGGGATCGACAAGCAAAACACCAGCCATATGCCACATGCCATAACTGAAATGGCATATGGAGAAAAGCCCATCTTTTAACCATATGTCATTTTAATTATGGCAAAAAAAGAGAAATCGATAACTGCAGATGCGTACAATTCAGGTACAGTGGTACCTTGGGTTACATACACTTCAGGTTACATACGCTTCAGGTTACAGGCTCCGCTAACCCAGAAATAGTGCTTCAGGTTAAGAACTTTCCTTCAGGATGAGAACAGAAATTGTGCTCCAGCGGCGCGGCAGCAGCTGGAGGCCCCATTAGCTAAAGTGGTGCTTCAGGTTAAGAACAGTTTCAGGTTAAGAATGGACCTCCGGAACGAATTAAGTACTTAACCCGAGATACCACTGTATAGGAATCCAGGCTTGTGAACATAACAAAGCTAAGGACACATATAGAAGCATTATTTTATTTTATTTTTTGAGAAATCAGAAGAAGCAGACTGAAGCCTATGTATGCCTGCTTCCTGCCTTGAAGTCATGACATCAGTGGACTGGCCGACCCTCCATAATGGGAGGGTGTTTCCAAATGAGAATCAGTGGACAAGGTTAAGGCCAAAAGTGGCCTTTTAGTTGTTGGACCAAGATTGGGAATGCTCTCCCTAGGAAGGTTTGTCTAGTTCCAAATATCAGGTCTTTTTTCCCCTTTTCTACAACCAGGGTTTTCTTACTTGCCAGGACCTTTTAGATTCTGAAATTTAATCTATGTTATAGTCTAGATTACTAATTTTTCCACTGCTGCTATTTTCTGATGGCTTTTAATTTGTTGCTTGAATGCATCAACCATGTTAGCTGATGATCTGAAGCACAGCAAATCAATTCCTTAAACAAACAAACATTAAGCTGGCAATTAAACAAATACAAAAATTGGACTGCTTTTAAGATGTAGTACATATGCAGAAAGTGAGCAGAAATAACCTCACCATTCAAAGCCCCAATACTTTCATTAGTTTGTTTTTGTTTTTTTTGTTTTAAATTAAAATGCCAAAGGTATTTCTGGTGGTCCAGAAATTTACACAGTTGAACAGTTTTGACAGAGAAAATAATGAGAGTTTAGGTTGGCCTTTGGCAGCCTTACAGAATGTCAGCTACTTAGCGTAATCCAGTAACTGAATTTCCTTCTCTCAAGCTAATTGCTTTACCATAAGGATTAATTTTTTCCCACAAAAACGGCAATGACAATGATCTTTTTAGTTCTATAATAGATCCATGTTGTTTATAGAATTACGGAATATTATTTTGGTTTGATAATTTCTTTGGATAGAAATATCATCCAAACTATTGTGAAATGGCTTCCATTTTGGTTTGCTCTTGTGGCCTGTGGAAATGTCCTAACAGGGTTGGAAGCTAACTCACTAAGATCCAAACCACTGCTGCCTGCCTCCTTGACCAAACAGAAAGAAAATACTTTCGACCCTTCGTTTCACAGATTCTTATTTCTCTCCTCTAGTCCTCCTACCAACCAAAACAAAACAAACCCAGAAGTGGGTATGTGACAGTCTTTGCTTTCACCATCATTGTTGCCTCACAATTCTGGTTCTGTTCTATGGTAGCACTAATATTAGTTACCCAACAAATCTCCAAGTCTCACTTGGTCTTTAAACATTATCTGTGATTGGGACAGCTGGAGTAAATTTTCTATGACCTAACCATGGAGCCTGGCTATGGAAATGGTTCTCATCAAAAAGGGGAGCAGTTGGTTCCTCAGGAAAGACACAGGTGGTTGAGTCATTGAGCCCTCTCTTTTAAGGCATTTTCTATTCAAAGGACTGTCAAGTCCAAATTAAAGACAAAGAACACAGTGTGGTGAGATTCATCACAATGTTAGATAAATTATAGCCATTATTTCTAAATTATTTTCAAATTTTAGACAAATCTGTCTTCTGTCCCCTTTTTTGGTGCTGTGTAACTGGCCATCCCAGTTACTTAGCTAGAATAACATTTATTCCGCCTGCCAGCCCAACTGTATGATGGAATATGTTTTTCAAGAACCAGGGAGGTGCAACATATTCTGATGAATCCTGAATCCCAGTGAGGGAAGCGGGTTGCCTCAGAAAGATTTTTGGCTCATCAGATGAAAAGCGGGAACTGTATGAAGTGGCCCAAGTTGAAGCAGGGGGCCTTGATGTGCTTTATGGTGCCTTGGCAATCCAGACATTAAAAAATGCTGCAGGCAAGGATCCGCTAAAAGCAATGTCTCTAACCCAGAAGTGGCAAATTCCCTCATGGGCAGCCTTCCAGGAGTCTCATGCCAAGAGTGGGCAAAGTAGGACCCTTTTAAATTAAAATCATATCAAAAGCAGAAGGTAAATATGCATAATTACTTTTTTTGCATTCTGTAAACAAGATACAGACACGCACACCACTGTTTATTCACCGTCTGTTGACGTATGTCAAATTGTGGGGAGCACTGGCCCACTGCAAAATTCCACCCTTTCTTAGAGCTATAGCATTTTGAGAGGGTGCCAAATGCATCAGAGAAAGGCTGCTCTTAACTACTCCCAATAGCTATGTCAATGAAGGGTCTTCGCATGACCACCCCATGTATTTAGTGAACACATGAGGATGGAAGAGCACCATGCCCACTGGTCCCATCCCTTGGCAACTTCCCACGCCTCCCAAATGGCTGTACATTGAGCCCTAGCGAGAAATGCTGTACATGTGTGGTTCCTTTACTATCTGAGAGACCTGATTGGGCAGGAAGCTGTACTTGCAGAGGGCCCACTTTGCACTAAACACTGCATTCATGGCTGCCACGGACGCTGGTGGCGCTGTGATCTAAACCACTGAGCCTCTTGGGCTTGCCAATCGGAAGGTCAGTGGTTCAAATCCCCGCAATGGGGTGAGCTCCCGTTACACTGTCCCAGCTCCTACCAACCTAGCAGTGCAAGTAGATAACACCAGTGCAAGTAGATAAATAGGTAGTGCTGTGGCAGGAAGGTAAACGGCATTTCTGTGTGCTCTGGCTGCCATCACTGTATTCCGTTGCACCAGAAGCAGTTTAGTCCTGCTGTCCACATGACCCAGAAAGCTGTCTGTGGACAAATGCCGTCTCCCTCGGCCTGAAAGCAAGATGAGCTCCAGAACCCTATAGTCACCTTTGACTGAACTTAACTGTTCAGGGATCCTTACTATTCATGGCTGCTGGCTATGTGGGCATAGATGTGATCCTACCCTGCTCCTCTAGATGCATTCATGGAATCCATGAGTAGAGGTTGTGTGATGAGCCCTACTCATGTTTCCTTACTTGTTTGCTGACTGCACCCCACCCAATCCCATCTATGCCCCAAACTCAGTGAAGCTTTAGGAGTGATCTGTATAACTGTACAAAGAGGTGTATGTAAAAAGAAAAGAAAAAGAAAAAAGTGGGGAAGCCTCGGAACATGTACAAACACATTTGTGCACATCCAAGAGACTCTTTGAATCATAACCCAGAGTCATTTTTAGATGGATGAATGAAATTCACTGAACGGAGCAATTACATCACTGAGAAGCTGGACTGTGGACTCATGCTTTTAAAAAACTGCCATTCTAAATACATCTGATGGTCACGTGACAAGTTATACAAATGAACTGGAATGTAAGCACATAAAATAAACTTCACCTTGACCTGATTTCCACACTTCACTAAATTTGTTTTAGCAAACTGGTGACACATAGTGGATAAAGAGGAACACATGTCTGTGTTTGGAAACAGAGAACAGATGGTAAACTGACTGATAGAGGCACTGTTATACAAGAGTACTGTGTATAATTCTGAACTACAAGATCATTTGAAAGCTTATCATGGTGGATAAGAGAAAAGGAATTTTGCAGTAATGTGGAATGAACTCCAAAAATCTATTTTCTCTCTCCTTGGGGTTACAGAGCTGCACGATTCACAAAATCAATTATTTTTCCCTCTTGCCAGTTTGGGGAATCTGGTGAATCAAGGATGCCGTAATCAGTTCCTGCAGATAGTGGACTTTCCACATGATTGGCCAAAATTTTTCCCTCTTGCCTTCCTGGTTGCTGGTGTTTTACAGCTATAGTTGACCACACCAGTCGTGCCATTCAGAATTACAGGTGGGAGAATAGCATGTTTCTTGTTAGACCTAACAGCTTTGCTGAGAAAAACTAAACTTAGAATTTAGTTTCAGTTATATTTGATAGCCTGAATTCTACGGTGCTTCACAATATATGCATTGATGGTGCCAACACACAAGAAATGTCAGTTCTTGGGAACTTGCCATTAGATCCATCCATCCAAGCTAAGCACTTTTAGTCCCATCGACTTCAATGGCAAAAGAAAACACATCTCCCCAGTTGATATCAATGGACCTTCAAAACTTTGCTCAACTTTGGCTGCATCATGCCTTTTGGTGTAGACGTTTCTCCCACTGATATTTTGGACAAGTTATTGCAACACTACATAAAAGCCTAAAACTCATGTCTGCAGGAAATTAGCTATGCATTCCAAAAGACCTTTAAAGTGGAAATCTGGAATCTGCTCTTTTCTGGTCTGCCCAATAATAAAAAATATCGTCCAATGAAACAGGAAATAGAAGCTTACTGATCCTTCTTCAATATACTCAAAACCCTGTCTCCCGCAGTTTGGTCAGACTCATGTTTGTAGCTTCGAGCACACTGTCCAGCCATCTCGTCCTCTGTCGCCCCCTTCTCCTTGTGCCCTCCATCTTTCCCAACATCAGGGTCTTTTCCAGGGAGTCTTCTCTTCTCATGAGGTGGCCAAAGTATTGGAGCCTCAGCTTCACGATCTGTCCTTCCAGTGAGCACTCAGGGCTAATTTCCTTAAGAATGGAGGCGTTTGATCTTCTTGCAGTCCATGGGACTCTCAAGAGTCTCCTCCAGCACCATAATTCAAAAGCATCAATTCTTCAGCGATCAGCCTTCTTTATGGTCCAGCTCTCACTTCCATGCATCCATACATTCCATACATATATTATTGAATAGGACACCCTTATTTTCATTGGAGAAATGTTGGAGGGTATGCAAATGGGACATTTGAAAAGAAGAAAGGGCCTGAGCTAGCCCAGGATCTGTTGGATGCCAAGCTAATCTCATTCACTGCTGACATGTGAGAACACCAGGCCTGATCTGGGGCTGTTAGCCAAACTAGATCAAGGCTGATGCAGCAATCTTACCGCCCCCACACTTTTTGCTCCAGCCGCTATGTGCAAGGCTGTGGATGCAGCGCTCTGTGGAAGCCCTGCCAGCAGGAGACAGGGAAGGTTTGGCTTGCAGCCCGTGTCACCAAAACCCACCTCAAACCCCCACAAAATTTCTCAAGCGTCCCTAGTTCAGACAGCTCTCAGGATCCGGTGCTAGTCATCCCTGCTTACTTTCCTTCATGGCCAACTCTGGTAAACAAAACAAAACAAAACTTTATAGACCTGGGAAAACCAAAACTCCTTGCAGCGTAAGAACAGAAGAAGAGTCTGTTGGATCAGGTCAACCCACAGGAGGCAGTGATGGCTACCAACAGAGATGGCCACAAAAGAGGATGACAGGAGAGGGCTATTGATGGCTACTAGCCACATTGGCTATGCTCTGCTTCTACAGCAATGCTTCTGAATGCCAGTGGCATGGAAACCACGGGAGGGGAGAGGCCTCTTGTGCGCAAATCCTGCTTGCTGCTTTCCCACAGGCCTCTGGAAGGCCACTGTGAGAACAGGATGCTGGACTATTGGCTGTTCTTATGTTGTGTGGCCCATCTAATCCGGCATCCTGTTCTCAGAGTGGCCAAACAGAGGCCTGAGGGGGATGACAACCCAGAAGCAAGAGCTGAGCACAAGAACCTACGATTCTTAACAGTGGCCACTTACCCCCTTTTCTGGTTGGGCGTCCTGCAGTGGCGTAGCGTGGGTTGTCAGCACCCGGGGCAAGGCAAGTAATTTGTGCCCCCTAACCCGTGGATTTGCGCCCCCTAACCCGTGGATTTGTGCCCCCTAACCCTAACCCCCAGATGTTGCGCCCGGTGCGGCCGGCCCCCCCTGCACCCCCCACGCTACGCCACTGGTGTCCTGAACCAGCTGAGCCAAAGTTCCACCTACACTGGTAGTAAGTAAAGCTGTGGCCATTTTTAATCCAGATCATTGTCTGCTTGAGTTCATCTTATCGCCCCTGCTGGGGGGAGGGTGGCACTGGGACTAGGACCGCAGCTAGTATTCAGAGGCCTACTGCCTCTGACTGTGGAGGAGCACTAATGTGTCTGCGGTCAGGTCTCCATACCACTAAAAGGGCTCGCCCTTCTTTGCTCTTGGGGGTCCTCACCATCTGAGCCTATCAGCTGCTGTGTCAGCATCTCAGAAGAAGCCTACGACGGGCCTGTTCCACAGCATCTCGGGCAGCATATTTGAGACGCCAATTAGTGTCAGCTGACATTTCTGTGTTGGAACGCAAGCACAATAATTGTGGCCAAATGTTTCAAGGCTGTTTTGAAATCCTTCCTCAGCTCAGTGCCTTGAGTTGCAAAACACCCATGGTAGGCTCTTCATTTCATGTAAAGTGGCGTTCATATGGGAAGGGAACACTTTAAAAGAGACCGCAGTGTTTGTTGGAGCAGTTTTCGCCGCTTGAATCAGCCGAGTTCCCCATTCACGTTTCTCACCTCATCCGATGCAGTGCAAGAACTGGGCTCTCGCTGTGTATTGGGCCACTTTGGAGCTGAAGCTGCAGAACATCTGGTTTCCAGGACTGTTAAAATGTGATTCTCTCCCCCCACCCTTCCAAATTCTTTGCAAAAACTGGCAATAACCTATTGGGTGGGGGGGGGACCTGGAAGAAATAAGTAATAACAACTGGAAAGAGCTTGGTTAACCACAAGAGCAGCTGATCTGAAAATTGAGAACTGTTCTCAGAAGACATCTTTTGTTCTGAGAACACAATGGCAAAGTAGGGGGTTTCAATTTGTGTGTTATTACTTTCCATTTACCCTTATTAGATTAAAATAAGTTTCCTATAGTGTCGCTGGTTCAGAGGCAGGAACCAGGGAAGCAATGGCATAATTTGCCCCCTTAGGGCAAATCTAGATGCACTAAGATCTGGTGAAGAAGACCACTAGACCAAGTTAGTTCTGATGAGGCAGTGGACATGTGAGGCAGTGGATCTGTGCTGAGGCTGGGCCAGTTTGAACCTCATGGTCCATTATTCTTATTATTTCCTTTTTCTTTTTCTTATTCTTATTCAGTTTTATATACCATCATTCATTATAAGATCTCTGGGTGCTTTGCAGAATAAAAGCACCTGTGATTATTAATTGCTGGTCTTCCATACAGGAACCTGAAGGTCTTGCTGCTTCCTTCTCTTCAGCTTTCTTCAGGCATTACTAAATAGCTACAGTAAATATGTGAGGAGAGTTATATGCAGCTGAGCATCCTAGGTCCACTGCCTCAGTTGCCATTTCTGTCAACACGAGACCGGGCCTTCTCTGCAGTGGCTCCCCGTCTGTGGAATGCTCTCCCCAGGGAAGTTCGCCTGGCGCCTTCATTACACACCTTTAGGCACCAGGCAAAAATGTCCCTTTTTAACCAGGCCTTTGGTTGATCTGATTTACATCCTATGCCCTTTTAAAATGTGTGTGGTTTTTTTGGGGGGGGGGGCTATTGGGTTGTTGCTTTTATTTTTATTAGGTATTTTGTGGTTTTATATCTTGATTTTATTCTGTGAACCACCCTGAGACCCCTGGGTATAGGGTGGTATATAAATTCAATAAATAATTAATAATAATAATAATCTTCCAATGACGGATGGCATGGAAGGCAAGAGTTGGAAGCAGGCCACCACCTTGCTGAAACTAAACACGTCTGGGCCTAGTCAGTGCCTGGGAACCATCTGTACACTGCCTTGGGTTCCATGATGGAAGAAAGGTGGGGCTGAGGTGAAAGGAAATGAACAAATAAACTGGTCTGTCTCCAACTAAGTTCTACCCAGAGTAGAAATTAATGGACTTAAGTTAGCCATACCCATTAATTTTAACAGATCTGCTCTGAGTATTGAATGCATTTTTTGAATGTATGGGGGCATTTTGGAACCTGAATTGTGCAGGAGTCTAACATGCCCTCCCATGGCTAAAAAAGTCTCCCTGCTACATATTGTTACCTTTGATGTGGAAGGTAACAGAAACAGCAATGGAGGAGGCAGGGTTAGCATGGTCATCCCTGCCTCACTCCACCCCCCAACCATGTGTTTACTCTCACCATTCAGTTATGTCTGGAGAGGAATTATATTTTTCCAAGGATATGTGTTGAAAATGAAGGCAGCTTCACACTTTACTGCAGAAGTATGAGCTAGTGTGGTGTAGTGGTTAAGAGCAGGGGACTCGCAATCTGGTGAACCGGGTTCGCGTCTCCGCTCCTCCACATGCAGCTGCTGGGTGACCTTGGGCTAGTCACACTTCTCTGAAGTCTCTCAGCCTCACTCACCTCACAGAGTGTTTGTTGTGGGGGAGGAAGGGAAAGGAGAATGTTAGCCGCTTTGAGACTCCTTCGGGTAGTGATAAAGCCGGATATCAAATCCAAACTCTTCTTCTTCTACTACTAATTAGAACACTTGGCATCTCTTTGCTGATGGAAGTCTCTTTGATCCCTCAGAGCCATCTGCCAGTGGACAGGGACCAAGGCAATCTTTAGGGGATCTCCCTGCCCTCCACAGCACCCCACAACCCCACTAGAATCTTCTGCAGAAGGTTGGGAGACCCTTCAGAAAAGCATGAAAGGTGGCTTGTGGGTGGGATGCTACAGGGGCAATTGTCAAGATGGCCCCGATCCCAGTTCTACTGATGGAAGGATTGGAAGGGGGGCATCATTTGGCAAAAGCATGGTGCCAAACATAGCGTTCGATCCAGATACGTTTCCTCTGATCCATAGTGTTATAGCCAGTGAAGTCCTACCCAGAGTAGACCCATTGAAACTACTGGACCTAACTCAGGGCTCATCCACACTTTTCTTGTGCCTAGAAAGCACAGATCTGAGCAGTTTTGCAGTTTCCATGCAGCTTCCCCCTGGAAAGCATGCTCAGTTCAGTACCACTGAATCGGAAGAAATGGAAATCTGCAGAAAACCTGATTTCTGTTTGGTCCGATTCAGCGGTAAACTCAGAGTTTTCAAGGGGGAAAGTGGCAGGGCAAACGGAGGTATTGATGAGCCCACTGTCATGTTCATTCATTTCAGTGGGTCTCCTCTGAGTGAGATTAACATTGCATACAACCCATAAATTCTGAATACTGATTTGGAGGTAGAAAGAATCTTTGGTATTCTTCAATTTGATAAAAAACAAAAATAACTAATAATATAGATTCTGTGTTGCTGGAACTGATGTGGAAATGGCACTTTGTAATAATATTCAATGTGAAAACCAGATAGAATCTAATAAAAGTAGCCTGCAAGTTGACATTTAAATAAAATGTTGACAAATGGATGGCTAGATCCACCGTAGCTGAGAAACAAATTCTGCCATCTATATGAGTTCGGGGATCAGTAATCAGCTTTGATGACAATATACAAGAAGCATTTCAAACAAATATCCTGCAGCACTAGTTGCCCTTGGTTACAGTGTGAGTGATGTTTTGATTTGATTCAGAGAGCTAATAGAACAGATTGTGATTTGCAAATCAATGCCAATTTCTCCCTTTGGGCATAAAATTGTGTGGCCTGCGACTGGGGCAAAGGTCTAACAAACAGGAGAATTGAGTTTTCCTCTTGACTAGGAATCAGTATCCTTTGACAAATTATCCGCTTTTCAATGGATTTTGCTACTTACTAAAAACTCCATCTTCTCCCAGCCTGCAGTTATTTACAAGCTTCAAAGTCACCAAATATTATTCTGTGTGTCACATGGAGGCTGCTTTAAGAAGAGTCACTTGACCTCATGACTTTCCAGTCAGCAGAGATTATAGAAATCAATCGCACACGATGTCAATAGAAACAGTCTAAGCTATCCAACTTGGGTCTCTTTGCTTAGGTGAATATTAACTCAGAGTTTCTAAAGCTCCTGATAAAAAATAAACTTTAACGTTCTCACGCACAATAAAATCAAACATGTTACCTATTTTTAGTAGAGTCTATTCCCTTTGCCAGTTCTAAGCATATTGGTCATGATTCAAAAATCACATTGATTGTCATTAGAATGAAGATCTTTTAACTCCTTCTGGTGGCTATTCCTTGTTTTAATCAATTGCCTTTTAGTTTCCTGTCACTTGGCTCTGTTTCAGGTTAATTCTGCTTTCAAAATTCCAGGTTGTCGCCAATTGCCATTCACGTAAAATCCAGAAGATCCATTTGGCCAGCAGCCTGGCAAAGTAATCAAGACTGATTAGTTATCTGTGTTTCTGACTTCTTATCCTGTCCTTTTAGATGAGGAAGCCATTTTGTATTGTGCTGCATTTCCACAGAAGCTATTTTGTGTTATGCCACGCAACC
This sequence comes from Podarcis bocagei, assembly GCF_964188305.1. Lineage (NCBI taxonomy): Eukaryota > Metazoa > Chordata > Lepidosauria > Squamata > Lacertidae > Podarcis > Podarcis bocagei. The sequence goes on from NC_138137.1 coordinate 28,458,384, forward strand.
ATGTAGGTTTCTTGTGACCGGTGCCCACAGCACTTTATTTTGGCCCACTGGCCAAAAAGCTTGGCGACCCCTGTCCTACTGCGCTCTTTCTGATTCCTAATGGGATGACACAAAGTATTAAATCAAGGATGGGCAGCCTGTGGCCTTCCAAATGCTACTGGACTAGAATGCCCATCACTCCTGACAATGGGCCTTGCTGGCTGGGGATGAAGGGAACTAGAGTGCTTCACAGTCTGGAAGGATAGGTACCCCTCTGTTAAAACCACTATGGCTCATGAAACTTAAAATCAGGTTGAAAAATACACATAATTTTTTAACATCACTCTTCATTAGTTAAGAAGCCTGCAACTGCGCTTATTTAATCTTTTGCATTTATATCTTGCTTTCCCCCCATTGTGAAACTCAAAGCAACAAGCCATCGCTGATCAGACCCAGACCTGTTTGGCTTCAGCAAGGTGATGACCTCATGTGCCTTCAAACCATGAGCTCACTTTCCTAGTTACTATGTAGGGTATCTCAGAAAGGATATCCTTTCTCCTAGCTAGCAATTAGGTATGACAATTAGAAGGAAGATAGCAGGGATCACAGCCTATCAACATATAGTTGTGTAATTGGTTTAAGATGTTTCCTCACAGTCAGGGCTGGATTTAGATGAAGAGAGGCCCTAGGCCCCTCCCCAACCCTCACCCTCACAACTAGAAGAAAATGGAAGAGTGTTATAAACAAAATTAAGTGAAACCAAGGATGATGACGGGTATTTAAAATTCTGCAATTTCTCCTTTAAAGAGCATAAGATATTATTGTTAAATACCATGGTGATTTCAAAAAATGCATAAAATTAACACTGAAAAACTTTTGCGATAATTGAACTTTGTAAGCCTGGGCAGGCTGGGTCTTCCTGATATATACCTGCTGGGATTGACAAGGCATCTGACCCTCCCCTGAATCTCATAGCTCTCCTGACGAGTGCTTTGGTCTACCCACCAGATACCAGGCACTCTACTATTCAAATTAGGCCCCAGTGTTTTTGTTACAACCCCCTTTTCAATGAAGTAATCAATTTTAATCTAGATTTTAAATTCTCAAAACTTTCTTATTTGTTAATTCAAGCAAGTAAACTTCTGCTCTTACTTCATTACAAACAGTATTTCTACCTGCAACACACTTCAGCAAACCTGCTCCTCTTCCTTTCACAGATATTTTGTTGCCATTTGCAACTGTAGCTACCTCTGATTAGTCATCATTTATCTCTTCGGGGAAATAATTAGCATCACACGTCATGTGCATGGAATTTGCCGAACCAATTAACCAACTAGAAGGATTACTGTTAATAGCACCAGCTTTCCTATAACTTGATATTGCTGGATAGTTTTGATGAACTGCAAAAGCATTTTTAGTTTGCTTTCTGTTGTCACACTGGAACTTTTCTGAGAGCCAGTGTGGTGTAGCAGTTAAGAGCGATAGACTCGTAATCTGGTGAACCGGGTTCGCGTCTCCGCTCCTCCACATGGAGCTGCTGGGTGACCTTGGGCTAGTCACACTTCTCTGAAGTCTCTCAGCCTCACTCACCTCACAGAGTGTTTGTTGTGGGGGAGGAAGGGAATGGAGAATGTTAGCTGCTTTGAGACTCCTTCAGGTAGTGATAAAGCGGGATATCAAATCCAAACTCCTCCTCTTCTTCTTCTTCTTCTTCTTCTTCTTCTTCTTCTTCTTCTTCTTCTTCTTCTTCTCTTCTATTAGTGCCACTTTGTTTTGTATGATTCCTTGCACTGGGGAGCGGGCAGGCTGGCGAGGCCCCCTAGATTTAGAGGCCCAAGTTGTCCTGCCCTCGCATGAAGTATTGGGTTTACAATTTTGGGAGAGGGGAGACAGCAGCACTGGGGAGAGGGCAGGCTGGCGAAGCCCCCTATTTTTAGAGGCCCTAGGCGTCAGCCTACTTAGCCTATATATAAATCCTTCACTGCTCACAGTACAAATTGGATACAAATCTCCATAACTGGGGATTTCAGCTATTGCAGCTATCCACTACTCCTCTCTCCAACCTCCCAGAATGCTGTCTGGGGACTCAGCAATTTATATGCGTTGTATGTGTGATATAACATTGTGCCACCAGAAGGCGACGTGGAGTTCCTTTTTTCTTTACCTGATTTCCCTGTTTAAATTTACAATACTTTAAACTGAAATGCTTTTTTTGATGTGTCTAGATCCAACTTGGGAGCATGAACTTGTTGCCATTCCATTCTTCTGGCTTTCTGCCAAGACAGATTTGCTCAAATGCAAATGCAGTCTATTAAACTGCCACTTCTTCCAGCAGCTCATTGGAAATCGCCATGGAAACCAGAGAAGCGTAAGAGAGTATCAAGAACCAGGTGACTACAGTATATGGTTGTGGATGGGAACCAGCAAACATATTGAATACATGTGTGCCGACTATTACAAAGGATTCTCCTGTGCATGCCTGTCCAGATGCTCTCCTCTCTATTCATTTGCTGTCTGTGCTGTGGCAGGTAGGCATAATGGTGGCAGGTCTTCTCTGCCGTGGTGTCCAAACTGTGCAACAATCTCCACTGGCTTTTGGCAGACAATGAAGGCTATTTTATCCAGTGTGCTTTTATGCTGCCCATAGTGCACATTCAGACACACAGATACTTTCTGTGTGTGACAAGGAGTTTTCACTTAAGTGTCCACAATGGATCCATGCGTGTATCTCCATTGTACAGGAGAAAATGGCTCCTACGCTGAAGTGAATGTGGAAATCCTTCATTGCATCTTGAAAGCTTGGACCCAGCTGATCCTGTGTGACAGGTGAATGGTGAACCTGTGGCCTCGAGATGTTGCTGGACTCCTATCACCCTTGACCATTGACCATTCTAGCTGATGAGAACTGCAGCCCCACACCACAGTTACTGCACCTCATCCCTCCTGGAAGGCATGACTCCCTTCAGCTTTTGCCCCAGCCATGCCTGAATTCCAGAGAAAGCCTGTCTATATGGAAGCCTTGTTTACAGCAAGCATATTCCTTCAGCCTCATGAAGCTATTCTGGAATTTCTTCCCAATTCCTGTGTTTCAGTAGCACCCAAGAAGAAGTGGTGTTCTGTTTTGTTGTTGATAACACAATCCTGAACAGGATTTCTGTCTTTGCTTGGAATTCGTTTGTTGGTTTCGTGACGTAACCCAAAAGTCACTCTTCAAGCTTTGCATTGTCCCTTCATGTATTCACTATCCGCCAGGGAGTAATGACCCCTACACAGGAGTCAGGGCCAGTCCCTGCCACAGCCTACTCTTCCAAAATTGCCCCATTGAGCCTGCTGTTGACCACGAAAGTGTTTCTCATTCCAAATCCATTAGCAAATTGAACTCTGGCTCTGTAGAAAGCCTTTTCTTGTTGACCACACAACTCAGCTTGCATGAATGGCTTTTTGTCTCATTAATTAGGCCAATAAAGACAGTTATGTGGCACTTCTCCTGCCTTTCCAGGAGCTGCCTGCCGTAGATATTGTTCAGAAACCTATTTCACTGTCAAAAGAGGTAGTTTTCATATATACTTGATATACGCTCAGCATATTGCTAGTCTACACTTATGGTTGTTTTATGATAAACATTTAAGTAATTACATAAAATGAGATGAAGGTAAGTGGCGATTGCAGGCTGGCGTGGTAAGCTGGGCCAAAAAAGGAGCCGTAATTCTAGGCAGTTATAGGTTGATGACTGGAGATTGTATATCCCTACTGTTATGGAACTGTTATGAACAGGGCCAAGGACCACTTTAAAACTGCTACTCTTATTGCTGCTTAAAAAATACAGGCACTCTGGGGGAAAGGGTGGGGAGAAACTCACTTATATGGTTTCCCCCGTTCCATCTAAAAGAGCAGCTTCTCACAGAGCTTAGAGTGAAGTGAAGCTGAAATGTTAGCATATAAATATAATACCTTCTTTTCCACTTAGTGTAAAGAATGCCTGATTCTAATTAGTAAGGATTAGTTACAGCATGGAGGACCACTAGTCTCCTCACTAAGGCGTTCAGGTATTAATGTACACAGTCCCAAAGCCGAGAGAGCTTCCTTTTTGGAAGCGGTGGTCTAGCTAAACCCTCAGCTGCACCCTGTTTTGCGCACAGACATCAGGAGGAGTGACTACTCAGTGTTGCTCCACATGGGAGTTGCATAGACTGCTGAAGACTTCAGTAGAAGCGCAATCCTATACATGTGCGTGCAGAAGTTAAGTCCCATGGATTTCCATTCGTATTGTGTGGTATAATAAGTGGATCCAGGATCACAGCCTTCACAACTGATCCTGGCAACAATCCTATGTAGGCATACAGCCTGATCCTATTCACATTTATTAGCTTCCGTGCAGCAACGGCCAACAAATCTTGGTAGTTCCTTGGCGAAGCACCGTTGTCAACAGAAATGAGTTGTTTAGCTAATAAGTGAATGTAGCTAATTACTACTGGTGCTAAATAATCTGGAATCTAGCCTAGTTTGGGGCAGTAAATTCTTTAGTATGATAAGGATGGGAAATCTGATTTTGCAACAATAGGAAGTGTAAAGGCTCTCGTTGCTGCTTACTATGCCATAAATCAGAGTTAAATTGTTGTTGTTTCCATTTGGACAGGTATAAAATAAACTGATGAATGATGGAAATAGCAGGATTGCATTAGTCATACAAGCTCCCTTAAGCTGCTTAGAAAACGAATGCGGTGGAAGACGTCTGGGCTATGAGGAATGGCTCTATCCTGTGCTAAGAATCTTTTTGTTGGTTTGTTACTAAAGACCATGATTGAAAAGAATGGTCCCATTTAGTCATTTACAATTGACCATTTTGTTATTAGGACTCTAATGGAGCATCCTCTTAATTAGGCCTCATTGGGGTGGATTATCTGGGACCAGGCATTTTCCAGGAAATGAGAGTGGGGGGTGGTCTACAGACGCCTGCATCTTGGTTGCACTGTGAGCACAGCATATAATTTGGGGATCAGAATTTGCAAAATAAAGGACTCACTGATCTAATCGTTGAATGGAGAAATTATCCAGTATCAAGGCTGTGATCCTGTCTGTTAAAAAATAAGAGAGCATCTCCCTTTCTTATGGGTATCTTACGAGACACCCCTTCAGGCTAAACTATAGAACAATTTATGCTGAACCATTCCAGTGCCAGAAGGAGCAAACAGAGCGTCTGACTAGGACCTGGGAGAACTCGGTTCAAATCCTTACATGACACTCACTGGACGACTTTCAGACAGTCACTGCCTCTTAACCTACCTCACAAGGTAGTTGTGGAGATAAATGGGTAGCAGAACTACGTGCATCATTTTGAGCTCCTTAGAGGAAAGGAAAGATATAAATGCAATAAAGAAACAAAAAAAAATTAGAAAAAGAAATTACCTGCGCAACTTCCACAAAGCCAGTGAGATGCCAACAGTGGAAATGAAATCAATATTCAGTTCATCTGCCCTCAGTCATGTCTTTTTATTCTTAGAGAGCCATTGCAGGAAACTATAAAGCTGAACAATTATGTATGAGTGACTTCACTTTTCAAATATTTTGCTAGATTTGTCATCAGTTTTAACCCAAGTTTGGCACTTGATTATTTTTAATTGGTGCAAAATACCATTATAGATTTTAAAAATATGCATATGGGTGTCTTCTGGTTTACTTTCTTACCATTCTGGTAAAACTCTAAATTCCTTTGCTTTCATTGTGTGTAATATTTTGCCAGTTTTTCTCCCTTGAAGTGTTTCTCGCTGCAGAAGCATGTGCTTTGACAGCACCTTTTAATAATATTGCAAACCTTGCCATAGCAACACAAATATTACCCCAGGAAAGGTCACAGAACCCGCTAAGCGAAAAAGATCAAGATTGCCAGAGGGGGAAATTCCAGATGAAAACCAACTTTTCAAACTTGATAAAAGAGACACTCTTCCAACATTCTCTCTTGTTCTATTTAAGATTACAGTGGAATTTGAATGACTGAACTCCTTGTGATTTAGTTTGCTTATCGTACGAGGAGAAACAGGGAATTCTTGTTTACACTACGAATTAGGAGAAGGAAAACATATTTATAGGAACTTTCTCAAGAAGCTGCTCATTCAAAATGCCTGCATTCTCCCCTTAGCAAAACAAGTACTTTCTGTACTAGGAACCTATTATAGATGCTGGTCTCACATAAATGATTAAGTAAGTTCAGAGTGATTTAGGATTTTGCGTGTAACCCACCCGGCCCATGAAGAGTTTGATAAATATTCTGTTGCTGCTGCCAGAGTGCTGCAAAAAAAATAATAATAAAAAATAGGCTGTCAAGCGCAGCTTGCCACAATATATGGATTGCCTTCAGCATAATGGGGTCATAAGTTATGTAGCGGCTATAATAATGAAGAGGTTTTCACACAATTAAAGGGCTAGTCTGTCTATGATGGTCTGTCTATGATATGTGTTGACATCCAGCATGGGAGACCTAGGCACATATAACATTGTATCTGGTATACAAGTGTATTTCATCAGTATTGGGGGGTGAATGCGTTATGATAGCTCAGTTGGTAGAGCATGAGACTCAACGTGGTTCAAGCCCCAAGTTGGGCAAAAGATTCCTGCATTGCAGGGGGTTGGACTAGATGACCATCGGGAACCTTTCTTTCTTTTTCTTTTTTTTAAATGATATTTATTGAGAGTTTTAAAATTACAGAGAAAAAAAGGAAAAAAAACAAGAGAAAGAGGGGGGGAAAGTAGATAAAAGTAACAATTAAACAATACAAATCAGTAATAACCAAAGTCAAAAAGAAAAAACAAAACACACAATACATCAAAATCAAAAAACAGAAATAAACAAAAAATTTAAAAACAGATATTCCCAGATCCTTAACTGTCATTACCTTATTTCATCGACCTCCTCACACCTCCCTTTTTTGTATTCTAGTTGTTAATTATCTCAGCAAATCCTTTCCATCTTTCACAATATTCTGTCATTAAATTACCTTAATCTATTTTAACCTTATCTTACCATAAAAAACCCTAAAACTTAAAACTTAAATCTTATTTATACCAAATTCTCTTAACCATAACATATTCTTACATAATTCTTTTTAACATTTCTGCTAAAGCCAAATAATTTCATTCCAACATTTTTCTAATACTCATTAATTTTACGATACTTTTCTAAAAGAATTTTTAAAACTTTCTTCCAGTCTTCATCCATCGTCTCTTCTTCCTGGTCTCGGGTTTTGTCAGTCCTTTCTATCCCATCCATCTAGTCCATCAACCTGGTGACCTTATGTCCGAGGCTCTTAAGTCTCTTCCATGTCCCTTCCGCAGGTCTTCTTCATATTTATACCTGTACTTTACTTTGTCTTCTGCTCCTTTCACTCGGGGAGACTCCAGCTTGACAATATTTTTGTCCCTTCTCGACAAGTCAGCCCCTTTTCCATAGTCAACACTGAAATCCATGTGGTATTTAAAGGCATGTTTCAAGGTCCCTCCAAAGTCAAAGGCCCCCACAACTCCGAGCTCCCCCCGGCCCAAAGCCAGACTTGGGTCAAAACATCCCTGCATAGGGGGGTCTATCCAGCCCCCCATCTCCAAGCCAAACTGGACTCCATCTCTCCAAATCTGACTTTTTCCAGGTTCGTTCGTCAAATCCAACCACTCATATTCCTGCTGGGCCACAGCTCCCTCCATCTCTGCCACCCAAGGTCCAGAAACAACCTCCTCCCTCATCTGATCTGTCAAAGCACATTCCTGGATTAATTCCTGAGTGGGTTCTATATAGGTACCCACTGCCTGTCCAAAATTTCCAATCGCAACAGTCATCAAATCCATTTTCTCATGTAACTGTTCCAATAAAGCACTTGTCTTGCAAAAGGGAAGCACCAGAGCCTCCGAGTACATTCTTGTTCAAGGTCAAAGTCTGGTCCCACGATCTTAATCTATTACAGCTGCAAAGCTCCCCAGTTCGGTTTTAATAACAGTTTCACAAGCTCCCTCTAGGGGAAACAATTTCTATTTGTATCCATCTTTTTTTCCTTCTTTTAAAAGCAGATCTAGCAACAAAGTTTTCCTTTTTCAGATATTTTGTCAATATTTTGTTCCTTTTAAATGCGAAGGGGAACAATGGAATCAATATGTTTCTCTTCTTTTAACTATCTGTCAAAAATGTTTGTCCATAGTCAATGAACTTCCCCAGAACGTCTGTCCTGACACCCCGTTCCCAGGTTCAAGACGGTGGAAAATTGCCTTTCTTTACTCTCTCTTCTGCAGGTTTAAACAGTCTAAAAAAGGTTCCCCCCTCTTCTCCTGCTTCAGAACTTTTAAATGATGAAAATTTGCTCCTTTACAGATGACTTTCTAAACTCTAGCTTGCCATGTCTTTGCTTCAATCTATCTACAAAAGCAGAAGGCGGAATTCCTGTTTAGACCTTCCCGCTTCAGTGCGAAATTTAAAAAAAATTCTTAATCCAATTTTCCGTTCTACTCACGGGCAGTTGTTTAAAATCCAATTGTCCACAGGAAAATGTCAGCGCTCTCCGGCAACAGCAATGCGGCTTCACTCCATGAAAGAAGCAGTTGCTTCAAAGCACCGCGCCACTCACCCCACGTCGCTCCGGATCCCTGAAACCGGGTTTCCCCGCGAGTAGGGGGGGCGCAAAGGTGCCAGCCGAATCCCACGTCCACAGGCTTCTCCCGCCTGTGGTTTTTAATGGGTCTCCGCCTCGACGTGGCGGTTCAGACCCTGTTTTCCACGGAGCGGATTCCTCCTGATCGGAGGAAATCCTCCATTGCCAGAGGCACCAACCCGGAAGTCCCGACCATCGGGAACCTTTCTAATGCTACAATTCTATGATTCTGAGAGCTCCATCTAACAGTGGGCAAGCTGTAAAAATGAAGTCGTGGAAAGCCTCTCCTCCTTCCGGAGGGGAGGGATTGTGAGCAGGAGACGATTCCCACATCTCGCAGGGGGCGTTCCGTCCCCTGCCCCTCATTATCGCTGGCGTGCCACGCCTCCCTCTTGGCCACCCAAGCATGTGGCACCGGGGGGGGGGCATGGTTTAGCCGCTCAAATGCGGCTGCACCAGTTCTCCCTACCATTGCACTCCTGATCGTCCTGTGTGGCAGGGGGCCATGGCACGACCCTCGGTGACATCAGGGGAGAGCTTATAGTTGTATCTGCATCAACAGGCTCTCCCCATTGGTGGTTACTCCCTCAGCAGACTCACCCCTCTCCGAGTGGGTGGAGTCAAATTTCCTGTGGTCCAATGCCTAAGCAATACCTTCTCACATGCTGTAATCAATAAAGTTGTGGCCTTTTTCTTGCCCATTAACCTAATATACTGTGTCCACGTGTTTTCATTCCCCAAGTGGGGATTGGGTCCTCAAATCAAAAATTGCAGCATCCACAAAGATCATGACAATATTACCTTAAGGTCATCTGGATTCTCAACAGTGACAAGAGTAACCATCCATAGGAAGGGATACAGTTCAGTGATGGAGCAGCTGCTTTGAATGTAGAAGGTGTCAGGTTCAAACTCCAGAATCTCTAGATATGACTGAGAGAGACCCCTGTCGTAAACTGTAGAAAGCTGCTGTTAATCCATGTAGATAATAGTGAGCAAGATGGACCAGTAATCTGACTTGGCAGAAGACTGCTTCCTATATGTCTAAGTTTTTGGAGCAAAAATGGTTATCTGAACCTCTGGGTTTTGCATACAATGGAATCCCCTCTGGTTTGTTGCTTTAATTAATTAAATTAGTTTTGGAACTTCACGAGAAATGTGTCTCTGTCCAGTTGAATGGAGCCACTCAGGCAGTGTGTTTAAATATATTTGAAATGTGCATTTAAACTGGGTGAATATTCTTCAAAACCCCAGAGCTGCTTCCATAGTTTATTCACACACAGAGAGAAACCACATAAATATTTGTTCAGCAATCAGAAGATGCTACAGGTTCCATATATCTACATGTAACCAAAGGATCATTTTCATATTTTATTTTTACTGATTGCTACTGATATTTTTTTTAAGCCTTTGATCTAGCTCTGCTGTGTGCATTATATTTTCTTAGATGGCATTCAACTGCCAGGGCTGAAAAGTGACAGTATGACCCCTTAAACCTCAGTGAGGTTGTTGAACCAGAAGAACTAGCATAGCTTGTCAGAGGCAAACCTACAGGATGGCCATGGGGAAAACCAGCTCTGTTTCCCTTGGTCATGTTCATCCTTTTTTTTTGTCTGTCTCTTCATTGAAAGCTCTGGAAACAGTCTCAGAATTAAACAGGCTCCAGACAATAGAAAGGCTGAAATCCTACAGGCTCCATTTTGGAAAAGAGTTTAATGGAAGCAATTTAGTCTTAAAATGAAAAACAAAAAATCTTTAGAAACTAGAAGGGGCGAAACTGTCCATTTTGATTTCTCATTCTTCCAAATTTAAGTTTTCCCCCACATCATTCTGCAGCTTTTATTTTTTAAAAAAATTGTATGAATATTCATATGCATCCTTGTGCGTTATTTCCATTAAAACACCATTTTGTATGCATTTCACCCAATATATATGGCTGGAATGCTTACTGATCATAGGACCGGGATATTTTTCCCAGTGTAAATCCTTAATTTCACTCAGCCCTCCTATACACTGTCGGTAAGTCTTGTCTCTGACTATGGTAATAGAAGCCCTGTATCTATTTTCATGCCTACTGGATAATTATTGAACGGTACAGTTAGGGCTGATCCATACTTGCCATTGCTCCACATTGTGGGCACAGGTCTGTTCTTTCCTGGTTGGTGTCTGACGGGTTTTTGTTTTTGCCCTTTTGCTTTCCCCGCAAAAACCTGCTCTTTACTGTGGAGTCAGAGCAAAATCCATGGAAAACCCAAGCTGCCATATGATTATCCTCCAAGTTCCTGGAAAAAAATGGGACAACCCTTTTTTGTGCGAGATCTTGGTGATCATTTTGGGTGCTGTGATCTCATGCCCCCCCAAGCACTTTTTTGGGGCTGCGATCTCATGTGGTGCCCCCAAATGTGTTTAGACACCTCACAAGATTGTACCCTGATTGGTCCTCCTATTGTGGAATTTGAAATATACCACAGTTATGCTTGGCCTTGGCCTATAGGTGTCCAACTAGATCTTGGCAACACTGCCTCATTTTTATGCCCTAGGTTTTGTGGTTGCGCTCAGCTTCTTTAAAGGCAATAGGTTTTACAGCCATAAACACTGAGAAAGGTTGCTTTTTTGTCACCCTCAGCAATTTCATCAGCAAGGAAATAGTGCCTCTGTTTTTCCTGCCATAGTTCTATTCCTGGATTAAATTAATCTGACATCTGATTTTTCCTAACACCACTGTTACTATAAGGCAAGGTTATTCACTTCCTATGCCCAATGGATAGGAAAAATGAAAGTATCCACAAGAACAAGCTAAAGGGTTCAGTTTTTGCTCCAACCCACAATAATTGGAGACAGTGTTTAACCAGTTATTACAAAAGGAATACACTTATTTTCCTACTGATGAATCTTTTTCTTTATCCTGAAATGGGTAACTCATACTGCATGAAAACCTATTGCCTGGAGCCAATTGCATCCCAGATCAAATGCTTTGCTGACCCATCTGTTAGAGGAAGTCTAACAGCTTTGTATTTTTGCTATAATCATAAAACAGACAGGAAAAGGCAGCAAAGCCCTCTACGTGTTTCCCATAAAGCATTTTTGAGAAGTGCAGATAATTATAGCCTATGGCTGCAGGTGCATTTGGAGGCAGCTGAAACTTTTTCCTTTAAGAAAAAAAAGGATGTGCAAAGCTCTCAGTCAGCAGAGTCGAGGGAGCACTTTTAAGACATACAGTTCTAACTGAGGTGTAAATTGTAATTCAGGCAAGGCCAGGATCTGAACCGCACAGCACAGCAATGTCATGTGCTCATCCATCCTCAGTGACCCTCTCAAATTGCATCAAGGGTTGGTTTAAAAAACAAACAAAACAGGTTTGCATTCCTATTCATAAGGAAAATAATTTCATTGTCAAAATTTGTGACAGGTAGATGGAGCACACACTTTAATGTTCCCTGTTCTTTAGGGGCTTTGCGTTAAGTGCTCCATCCATAAACTCATACATTACATCAGCTTTCCCAACTTACTTCCTTCCAGCCTTGGCTGCGGTTGATGGGAATTGTCGTCCCAAACATCTGGAGGGCACCAAATTGGGGGAGGCTGTGTCACATAACGGAGAGAATGTTACTATTGATCCTGAAAACCAGTAAGGAGATTAGATTCTTGCCAAACACAACACATTTCCAGCCATTGAAGAATACAGAAGATGCCTGAGAATAAGTTAGAACATACACAGAGGAGAGATTTGCATAACATTTGTAAACACAAATTTATATCTATGAGCGCACATATAGGGAAGTTGTTAATGTGTAATGTTTTATTAAGTTTTTGTGTATGCTTGAAGCTGCCCAGAGTGGCTGGAGCAACCCAGTCAAAGTACAAATAATGAAGTTGTTGTTGTTGTTAAATGATGGCTATTACTTAAAGAAAAATACAATTCAACTGACCACAGTAGGGAAGAGTGTGACCAGGTGACATGGGTGCCAGCATAATTTGCTCCTCAAGGCCCTTCTTAACACTCTGTATCTTTAAACCAGACTCAAGCCAGTTAGCCCTTCAAAAATAGAAGGCCTGCCTCTACAATGTAGGACACATGAAGCACTGTCAGGGGGAAAAGTAGGGTATAAATAAATTGATTGATTGATGATGATGATGATGGCTATCCTACTAGGGATGCTACTATAAACAATCAGAAATTTCTGGTGCTTCTAGAAGTAATATAAAAAGAGGGCAGCTGGACTGGAGCGCTGTGTAACATGAATACTGAGAGATGGGCTGTGACTTCTAGGTCCATACACATGGTGATGATAGGGTCCTAGTTCAGATACAATTCAGAGTCTGGATCCAATTTCTTTGGACGTTTACACGACATCTGGATAATTAATTTAGCTACTCCAAAGCAATTTCATAATTTATTTTTTCTGGGTCCACCCTCATTACTGGACTGTGCACTGAGTTATTAAAAAGATTTGGGTTGTTATTTTAATCCTCCCTGCCTGAGGACTTCAAAAGTCGCCAGATTCAGCTACACAGACAGAAAAACTAGGCACGACACACAGAAAAACTAGGTGCCAATATATGCAGCAAGCACTAAATACCGTAGTTTTTTTCTTGGGTACCACTAGAAAAAGGAAAAGTGAATTAATGTTTACCCCAAAAGACAACTGGGCAAAAATCATGTTTCAGCTACAGGGGAAAAAATCTTCTTAAAATGATTTATTGTCTCCCAGCCACAATGTATTTTCTCTGATCAGTATAAACCGCTCAGCCGTAACACTTGAACTGCAACGAACTTGTTCTATTATCATTTGAACCTGCCAGAGCTTGTTCTGTGACTCAGAGCTTTCTTCCAGGCAAGAGTGCCTGAGGTTTTCTCTGACTGGAAAGAGGCTCGGTGGGTGTGCACATTTTTTAATTTTTTTAAAAAATAACCTTACTTGATTTCTCTCCTCTTTCAGGTAACCTTTGCGCTGATTAGAACAATTACTGTACGGAACATCGGCGCTCACACTTGCTGTACAGAGATTCATTTTTACATTGTGAAGAAGTCCAGTGCGAACTGTCGGCCTCTCGCAATGTCAAGTAACTAGAGATTCTGCCCCCCCCTCCCTTGGATTTCTAAGCTATCTACAAGAACGTGCAATTACTGCAGACACATCACATTACCTAATGAACACAGTGCATGCATTGTGTAATCAGCGAGTGCTTACATGATATTCAGAGCTCTGTAACTTAATTACCTACAAACCCTGCAGTCTGCTTTTGTTTGGTTTTCCGAACACTCTCCTGTGGAATGCCCTGCTGGCATTAAAAACACACACACACACACACAGGAAAAAGATAATCAGATATCTGTGGCCACCTATGTTCTTATTTAGCTTGGGTTGAAGAATGTCAAAATGCACTCACGGCAGCAGTAGTTCATAAGGATGTTTGTTTCCAGTGCTGGGCTGAAAAGTTCCAGTGGAAATTATGGAGCAGTCCTATGGGTTTTAGTGGTGCTCACCTTACTTTCAAAGGGGCCAATGGGTATTCATTAGTGTGCTTTTGTTCTACAAGTAACCTCTCTGGGGTCCTGTAGTCTGGAACGAACACCCACACCCACACACCCACACCCACACCAGGTGTCAGCAGTTGCTGCCATGGGCACATGATGTCCACAGCTAGTGTAGAGAGGACTGAAGCAACATACACGGGAGACTGGTATTGGGTTGAATTAGGCCACAACTTCATTGATGGAAGCTCCTAAGCTGCATGAGTTTGATGTGGTTATGTAAGCCCTATCTGTGTATAAGTCAGAGAAAGAAGATTCCACTTTTTGTCATCTACAGTAGGTTTCTGTTTAAATAATGTTTAGAGGGTCTGGAAGTCAAGTCTTATGAGGAACACTTGAGGGAGTTGGGCATGTTTAGCCTGGAGAAGAGAAGACTGAGAGGTGATATGATAGTCACCTTCAAATATAAAAAAGACTGTCACATGGAAGATGGAGCAAGCTTGTTTTCTCCTGCTCCAGAGCCTAGGACCCAGACCAATGGATTCAGGTTACAGGAGATTCCAACTAAACATCAGGAAGAACTTTCTGATGGTAAGAGCTGTTTGACAGTGGAACAGACTCCCTCAGAAGGTGGCAGACTCTACTTCATTGAAGGTTTTTTAGCAGAGGTTGGGTGGCCATCTGTCATGGATGTTTTAGCTGAGATTCCTGCATTGCAGGGGTTTGGACTACATGACTCTTGGGGCCCTTTCCAACTCTACAATTCTATGATTCCATCTCTATAATGGGCAAATGTCTAAATTATTACTTTCTTGGTCATATAATGAATATAATGTGGGATCTATTGCCTGCAAATTTGCTAATTTTCTTACGTTGCCTGCTCCACCTGCAGTCTATTTTGTGGTTTCTTCCTGTTGGCAAAGTTGTGGTCTGAAGCACACTAAAGATTAGATTGATCAGTGATAACCTGCTAGCAGTGTGTGGATGGAATTGCTTGAAGGTGGAAGACTTGTATGCTATATGCAATCTTAGATAACCAGAGCTTTGCACCTCCTAAGCACATTAAGCTCCGCCCTTAACCCACCAGGTTCTGTCTCTTGACTTGTCAGATTCTGGTGGTGGGAGTGGCTTGACAGGGTGGGTGGAGTCACAGCACTTTTGGGAGAAGCAATCATGAGGATGATGCAGGAAAAAGAGAAAGACCAATATATGTCTATCTACCCAATAGAACACGATGACCTGGGTTATGTAAACAGGCTCAGATCGTATTTACTACGAAGGGAAAGATCCAGCATTAATAAGGATTAGCTTTCCTGCTAGTGTAGATATTCTGTGAGACAGCAATGTCTCTTGTTGATACAATCCAGATAAATAAGCTATGATTTCCCATTTCAGCATCAGTTTTTGATTAATAGCCTAGCAAATTAATTCTCATGAATGGCCAGACCAGTAACAATGAAGTGACATGGATGTTGCTGTGATCCCACGTGGGTGATGCTACAATAGAAGTCGGCAAAATTAGTTAAGAAAGCATATTATTAATGGAAGCAAACCATTTTATGTTATCCTATAAGCTAGTCGATGCCAAAAAAGAAAGATAACATGGGTGTTTCAGGCTGAAATCCACATTTATTTGGAAGTGTGAGCCTCCTAGAACTCGATGGGATTTACTTTTCAGTTGTTGTGTGCTATTAAGCTACAGAAGGACCACCTCAGAATCCTATATATGTTGCTGTTAATCTGGTGATAAAAGAATGGGATATACATGTAAAACTAGACAGACATAGGGCAACATCTTAGTTTCATGTGTGAAACATATATTCTTTTTAAAAAAATATTTTTTATTGATTTTTTTATGTACACTTCTTCTAACAATATACCTTTAACAATTTTTCATATTTCCACCTTCCTCCCCTGGACTTCCCTCATACTCCCATTTTTTTATTTCCATATTGTTCACCCTGCGTATTGTTTCCCCAAAATTTCCCCAATACGTATAGTCTTATTTTTTGTTGTATACAGTTGATTGTTTACTCAAGCCCTGCCAATGAGTTCATTTCTTTATGTTGCTTCTTCGTATATGTTGTAAATAGTTCCCATTCTCTTTTAAAGTCTTTGTTGTCCTTTTCATGTAGTCTTTCTGTTAGTTTTGCCAGTTCTGCATATTCCATAAGTTTCCCTTGCTATTGTTCTTTCGTTGGTATTTCTTCTGTCTTCCAAGTGAAACATGCATTCTTAATTATTTTAAAACGTAATTTGGTTGAATTCAATCAAATAGCAGCTCTAAAATAATGACAGGAAAGAAAGTAGAACTGAATGGAATCTGATAGTGCAAGCCTGTTCTTATCTATTTAAGAGTAAGTCTCAATAATTCCCATGGGGTTACTCCTAGATAAGTAAGCATAAGAATCAACAGTATGTTTGGATGATGCCTGGCTCCATCACTGGACCGCAAAACAGAATGAAGAGGGAATGTCTTCTCAGCTTCCTCCCCCCCCCCCCCCCCGACGGCAATGGTCTGTTTCCACAGTAAGCTCAGAAAACTTGGGTTATATCCAGGGCAGATTACAGATAACGCTCTAAGAAGCAAAAGCTTCATGAAACCTCCTAAAGACAACTTTTAAAAGCGCATTCATTTTAGAGGCTATTTTTAATTTTGCTTCAGCCCAAACATATTTTTATTTTAATCCTCTTTTCAGAGGAGACCGTGCTGCTTTGTACAAGACTCTTTCACATTATGGCCTTAGTTTCGACTTTGTGTCACAGAGAGGAGAAGAGGAAGGGGAGGCCAAACAAAACAGAACTGGCTCACAGCACCTGCTTAGTTAAGGGTGGGCTAATGCTCCAGTATCATGGTCTACTGAGGCACACACCAGCTTACAAAAGTGTGTGTGTGTGTGTGTGTGATGATTTTAAATAATAAAAAAGTGCATCTAGGCCACCTAGTTTGTTGCAGCTTCACATAATTCATCCCACTTATTGATGATGAATTCACAGTTGCCTGAGGACACACCTCTTTATTCTGGCCTTTAGCTAGCTTACGATTTGTGTTGTTTTTGTGACACCACCCCTGTTGCCCATCTGCATTCTTTGGTGTGTTTTAAATTGTTCTTTGGGGGTTTTAATAGTGTATGATTATATGGCTGTAGCCTGCTCTGGGACCTTGTGGCGAAGGGTGGTTAAGTCATCTCTTTAAAAAATAAATAAATCTTGAAATGCAAGATGGAATCTCTTTTATCCATGTGGCCTTGGGGACAATTAAAATGTTTGCTAATCTAAACCCCAGGGGGGAACAGAGGCTAAAATTGACAGGAGGTTAATTTGCGCAGAGGAAACCTAGGAAATTGGTAGAACAAGCCCATATTCCAGTTATACCAACTTTGGGTAGAGGGGTGGGCAGGATATATAACATATAATATTATAAAATAACATAATATTAATAATACACATGCTTGCATTGCAACTGCCTCCCACTCCTCATGCTGGCTCAGTTCACTGAGGGTTTCCTGTCCGGGCTATTTCTCATTTTCCTGAACTACATGGGCACCACAATCAGCCGAAACTCTGTGGAACTCAATTCCGGCCCCTCTCAGGTGGGTGCCATTGCCATTTTTTAGAAAAAGAGGTGCCACTGAGGTTGAGCGCCGAGGACCTTCTGGCGGTTCCCTCACTGCGAGAAGCCAAGTTACAGGGAACCAGGCAGAGGGCCTTCTTGGTAGTGGCACCCGCCCTTTAGAACACCCTCCCACCAGATGTCAAAGAGAAAAACAACTACCAGACTTTTAGAAGACATCTGAAGGCAGCCCTGTGTAGGGAAGCTTTTAATGTTTAATAGGTTATTATATTTTAGTGTTCTGTTGGAAGCCGCCCAGAGTGGCTGGGGAAACCCAACCAGATGGGCGGGGTATAAATAATAAATTATTATTATTATTATTAACCTGAAACTGTTCTTAACCTAAGGTACCACTTTAGCTAATGGGGTCTCCCGTTGCTGCTGCGCCACCGCACGATTTCTGTTCTCATCCCGAAGCAAAGTTCTTAACCCGAGGTACTATTTCTGGGTGTGTGTGTGTGTGTGTGAGGGGGCAACATTGCATGTGTGACATTCTAACATCTTGACGTTGCAAGTGGGAGCATCCTGCCTCCCTCCCTAAACTGGGCAGAGGCTTCCTGGGCTTTGGGAAGGAGGTGCCAGGTTAACATTTTAACGTACTGGGAACATTTAGGAAACTCGCCTAGTCCCCCAAGTCCACTCACTTGGATGTTCCCCCACCATAATAGCTCTCAGTGTTCAGTTAACGTTGGCCTTCCATCAGACGACACAATATGAGATTGTAATTTGAGATTAAAGGTAAAGGGACCCCTGACCATTAGGTCCAGTCGTGGCCGAGTCTGGGGTTGCGGTGCTCATCTCGCCTTATTGGCCTAGGGAGCTGGCATACAGCTTCCGGGTCATGTGGCCAGCATGACTAAGCTGCTTCTGGTGAACCAGAGCAGCGCACGGAAACGCCGTTTACCTTCCCGCCAGAGCAGTACCTATTTATCTACTTGCACTTTGATGTGCTTTCGAACTGCTAGGTTGGCAGGAGCAGGGACTGAGCAACGGGAGCTCACCCCGTCGCGAGGATTCGAACCGCCGACCTTATGATCGGCAGCATATACAAATTCCAAAGCTTCATCTAAAACCGTACTAAAGAAGAGTACAGACTTCACTACAGAACAAGGCCATTCCTTTACACGACCACATTCTAGGAATCAGTCTGCATCAAAATGTCAGCACTGATCTGACTTCATTGTGCCTTTTTGAAAAAAGTCTCAGAGGTGGAAGTTTTTGCTGTATATATAAAAAAAAGAGTCCAGAGGAATAAAATGAATTAAGGCAAGGATTGTCATCCACTGCTGTTCATGTACCAGGCAGTCTAGCTCTCTGGCTCCATCTCTTTTTGTTATTATTTGAGAGTTAGATTTTGTCCTGCCCTTTAAGTCTTTCCAGAATATAATAGCTGCCTCTTGTATCACAACCCTCTGCTGTTCCATACTCTCCCCTTAACATTGATTAGGCAACTCTATCTCACTTAGAATACTTAAAAGGGAAAACAGACTTTTTGGTAGGTTGTGTACCTCCTGGGAATCCAAATTGCTTTCAGAAGATGAAAAATCAATAACTCTCCTTTTGCAGGGAGGAAAAAAAGATATCTGACTGCATAAGTGACTTGTGCAAGTTATTTCAGCAAGAGAAAGGCCAAAGGAAAGATAAGCCTTCGATGCTTACCTTTCCGAAACCCTAGTTAGAACTAATAGCATGTTTACAATGTAGGAAACATTAGTTTGGGGGTGGGGAGAGGAAAGAAGAAAATGCTTTCTGGCTCAGCATGACATCCTTCTTTGTAGATTTTCAGTCTCTCTCAAAACCGCAGGCAAGATCCATTTCAGTCTTCTGATTAAATATTTCTTCTCTCCGTTTACATCCTTCCACTAGAGTCGACGGATATTTCCACAACCTTATTAATGTCCCTCTTGCTAAAGAGAGAGGGAGAAATAATAAACAAGCATTGACTGTGACCTCCCCCTGACTTTTGCTTCCCTTTCAGAGAGGGGAAACATTGTGCAGGCCCCCTTTTGGGAAATCTGTTTCTCTGGGGTTGTCACCTCAAGCCCGAGGGGTTAGCTAAAGAATTCGAGTGCACTGTCTATATCCATTTGTGCATCTTGCATTGTTGTTGGAATAGCTCTGCTCTCTGCTCGGTTCTCCCCATATCTCTCAATGCAAGGCTGCCCACCAGCAGCTTGGCTAGATGACATCATGTCCCTTTCCAAATAAAAAATAAAAATGGCCACCTTTCAGACTTCATCAAAGGGCACACTGCATGCATTGCTATTGCTAGTTCAGGAAATAATAGCCAGTGTTAATTGATTTGCTGCCTCCTAATAAATTATTCCCAATAAATCGAAACTTCAGCTCGTCTGCTCAGGAAGGTGATATTCATTCAACCAGTTATGGAACAAACCACCATTCATTCATTCAGTTTATTTGCATGTTGCTTTGCCGCCGCCCCCCCCCCCCAAATATTAATGCTCAAAGCGGTGTACAACAAAGAAACAAGGAAATGTGTGTTTGAGTATCACTCTTTGCCTTTTGGGAGGTAAATTTAAAAGCTCAACAACTCTGAGGTTCACCCCCACCCCCCAAAAACCCCTCAACAACTATTTGGGCAATTTCTTGATATCATCAGACCTGTTGCGAAATTCTGTTTTATGGCAACGAGGACAAGACAGGCTGTGGTGAGAGTGATGGCCGGGGAATGAGTACTGATTTTATTCTCTGGAATACAGACGTTAACTGAAGGAGTGCTATTTTTAATGTAAATAAGTTTATGGAGAGTTTGTAATTACGTCCGCTTCTTGATGCAGATGTGGCATACGTTGCTGTTGCTAACTCTGCTGTCTGGTCTTTCATCGTAATAAAAATTGATTGATTTCCGAAAAAAGAGCTCAAGAACTTTGGTGTCTGGATTCTTATGGCGCCAACCCTCAAAACTTTCTTTTAGAAAGTGCTACTCATACAAATGCTATTCTGGCAGCAATCATGCACCTTTTCCTAGAAATAAACCATGCTGAACTCCATGGGATTTGTATAGGATTGTGCTGTAAGGGAATTGGGTCTTTGCCAAGAAGGTGGTGCAAACAACTGGGCAGAATGTGATGAAAATGCTGTGGATCCCTAATGATCTGATAAGCATGACCCGCTTTAGACTGTATTATCCTTTGAAGAATAAAACAAGATAGTGCATCACACACCTTTTTATTTAAGAATTATATCATAATGAGTTTTAAAAAAATTTTAAAAAGTAATTCAGCTTCATAAAAAACGGCTATAAGAAAATCTTACAAAATAATGGCTTCACTTACATTATAAAACATTACTTTAGCATATTCTAAACTCAGTATGTTCTCTCACTGCAGGATAAAAAAGGGGGTGGTTTTATCTGTCTATCTATCTATCTATCTATCTATCTATCTATCTATCTATCTCCAGGACACTGTATACATTTCTGAATAAAAAGTTTGCATGTTTATTCATTTTGCATATGTTCCATACTTTTGGGAACCCAAGGAAAAATTACGATCGGCCAAAATGTTTTGGCAAGATAACTGTGCACATTGTTTAATGCTTTACTATCTTGGAAAATATAAGCTGCGAGGGTATTTGGGTTTTCCAAACTGGCTACAGTCTGTGTATAGTAACTCCATAAGAATGCTTTTACATAATTCAGTAAGGATAGGTTGTATATATCTTATATATGTAAGGTAGGTAAAAGTAAAGGACCCCTGGACGGTTAAGTCCAGTCAAAGGCGACTATGGGGTACGGTGCTCATCTCGCTTTCAGGCCGAGGGAGATGGCGTTTGTCCACAGATAGCTTTCCAGATCATGTGGCCAGCATAACTAAACTGCTTCTGGCGCAACAGAACACTGTTGCATATACATGTAGTGATGTGCAGAAAGAGTCCCAATATTGCAAGAGTTTTCCCCATAGTTTCCAGCAATTGGTATTCAGAAGCATTAGTGCTTCCAACTGGTTATGTGATTTGTTATGATTCTGTCAATGGAGTCAGATGTGTTCTGTGATTTGATGGTAGCTGGGGTGAGAACCCATGGGGAGGGATGCAATTTCAAATATGTTTTACTGAATCTAAAAGGGTAAGTTCTGTGTATGCATCTTATCTCCCTCTGGACCTGTGGCACCACCTCTTCCCTTTCCCCACCCCGGCACCTCCAATCCCCTCTGCTTGGTCTCCCAGCTTGCTGTTCTTTCCCTTCTACCCTCTCAGTTGCTCCACATTCTATGCAACTGCTCAGGAGTTGGTCTGAGCTAAGAATACCACATGGAATGGAAACAGGAAGTGGGAAAGTGTGTCACTCTACACAGTTCAACTCTATGTACTTTTCAAGGGTAACAAAACGGTCCCTGCCCACCTCATAACAGAAGAAACAGTGAGGAGGGAAAGGGGGTGCTCAGAGGTTTGTGGATGCCAGGAGTAGTTCTCAAGGATAACCTTGAGTTTATGTGCTTGCTGGCCATTTACTCATTGATCACTTGCTCACATCTTGGCACTCAGCTCAGTACTACTACTACTATTACAATTATTATTATTAAAAATGTTAAATCAGGGTGTAATGTCAAGGCTGGTTTTCCAATAATGCAATCTGGTTTTTAAACAATGTTGATCACCTCTTTTATGAAATGTACGGCCTTTGAATTCCTCAGTAGCACAGCTCACTCCCCCCCATAGTGACAACAGCAGAATATTGTCTTCAACTCTTTCCTCAGCAAAAGGTCTTGAATCCATGCCAGGAAAGTTTGGGGGGTGGGGGGAAGGCTTGACAGATCAGAGTCCATAGTGTTTATTCACTCCCTTTCCAAACCAATCCCTGAAGGAATCCTACTTCCCCCCGCCTCCGCTTTATATAATGAAGTGAAACTCAAGCAGCAGGAGGTTGCCACAAGAGTTATAAAAGCATTTCTACTGGCACGACATTTACTAGTACAGACAGATGCCACTCATTCAGTCTGTTTGGTAGGAGTGGGAATTGAGTTAGGCAGAGGATTAAACTGACTGTCAGTCACAGCCATCCTTGACTAGTACACGGAGAAACCGCCGATGACAGGGAACACTCAAGACTCAGCGAACCTAACAGAAAACAATAGGTTTATTCACGACAAGCAAGGGAGTCTCCCTGCAGTGCAGCGGTTTAATATGCACCAGTTACAAGTGACATGATGATCAAACGCTTTCTGTCCCACTGACACTACTTCTGGCATGGCTCCGGGTAAGCAAGCAAGTTGTAACAGCAGCCCGATTGGAAAGGAAGAGCTTTCGACTCAAATTTCTTGAGGACGATTGGAGGATTTGTTGGCTGGGTAATGGGATATGCCTCTTTTCATCTGCACAGCTTTGGCTTGACTCTGCCAAGGATAGTGGTTACCAGAAGTTTGTAAAAGAGTAAAAAGTTTAAAAATCCATTGGATTAAAAAAGAAAGAAAATCCTTTTAATGTCAGCTAAGTGAAAACAGCATGCCCAGTTCATGGCATGCAGTAAATTCTGATTGCCATCAGCAGTCCCTCTATTGCCACCCTTAGCAAAGTCATCAATGTGGATAGGCCTTGACTGTCATTGGGCAGGGCACCTGCCCTATCATTAGGCAGAGTGAGGTGGCGAATGCTGACATGTGGAGATGGAGCCAGGCTGCATGAGCCACGTGGCCTGCCTAAGTGCCCATAGCTGCTCTTGAGTGCAGTGGTTATGGATTCAGTCTCACTGCTAGTGTTAAGGAAAAATCCGCTGCCCAACTGGCCACTGTTGGCGCCTCCGGCAATGGCGGATTTCCTCTGACTGGGAGGAATCCGCTTCGTGGAAATTAGGGTCTGGACCGCCACGGCGAGGCGGAGACCCACTAAAAACCACAGGCGGGAGAAGCCTGTGGACGTGGGATTCGGCTGGCACCTTTTGCGCCTCCCCTACTCGAGGGGAAACCCGGTTTCGGGGATCCGGAGTGACGTGGGGTGAGCGGCGCGATGCTTCGAATCGACTGCTCTTTTCACGGAGTGAAGCCGCAGTGCGGTTGCCGGAGAGCGCTGACTTTTTCCTGTGGACAATTGGACTTTAAACAACTACCCGTGAGTAGAACGGAAAATTGGACTGTGAAACATCTTAATTTGGCACCGAAGCGGGAAGGTCTAAACAGGAAGTCCGCCTTCCGCTTTTGTAAATAGATTGAAGCAAAGACATTGCAAGCTAAAGTCTGGAAAGTCGTTTGTAAAGGACTAAATTTTCATCAGCTAAAACTACCAAACCCCCCTTGGAAGCAGGAGAAGAGGGGGGAAATCTTAGATTGTTTAAACCTGCAGGAGAGAGAGAAAAGAAAGATAAATTTCCACCGTCTTGAACCTGGGAACGGGGTGTCAGAGACAGACGCTTTGGGGAAGTTCATTGACTGTGAATAAAACGTTTTTTGACAGATAGTTAAAAAAGAGAAACATATTGATTCCAATGTTTCCTTTTGCATTTAAAAGAAACAAAATATCTGAAAAACGAAAGTAATTTTGTTGCGGGATCTGCTTTCAAAAAGACGGATACAAACAGAAATTGTTTCCTCTAGAGGGAGCTTGTGAAACTGTTGCTGGAGTCGATCTGGGGAATTCTACAGCTGTAGAGATTAAAGATCATGGGAACCAGACATTGACCTTGAACAAGAATGTGCCCAGAAGAAGCCTTAGTGCTTGCTTTTTGCAAGACAAGCGCTTTACTGGGACAGCTACATGAGAAGATGGATTTGATGACTGTTGCAGTTAAATTTTGGACAAACAGTGAATACCTATATAGAAACCACTCAGGAACCAACCCAGGAACTTGCTTTGACAGGGCAAGTTGTGCAGAAGACAAAGGAGGAGGTTGTTGCTGAACCTCAAGTAATAGAAATGGAGAGAGCCGCGGCCTTGCAGGAACATAAGTTGTTGTTTCTGACGACTGAACCTGGAGAAAGTCAGATTTGGAGAGATGGAGTACTGTTTGGTTTGGAGATGGGAAGTTGGATAGATCCCCCTATGCAGGGATGTTTTGATTTTTGGGATCTGGTTTTGGGCCAGGGGGAGTTTGGAGTTGTGGGGGCCCTTAACCTTGGAGGGACTTCAAAACATGCCTTCAAATATTTTTTGGACTTCAGTGCTGACTATGGAGAATGGGCTGACCTGTCGAGAAGGGATAAAGATATTGTCAATGAGTCTCCCCGAGATCTACCCCTCAGTGAGAAAGGAAGGAAATTAAAAATAAGATCAGCAGAAGACAAAGTAAAGTGCAGGTATAAACATGAAGAAGACCTGCAGAAGGGACATGGAAAAGACTTAAGAGCCTCAGATAGAAGGTCACCAGGTTGATGGACTAGATGGAAGGGATAGAAAGGACTGACAAAACCCGAAACCAGGAAGAAGAGACGATGGATGAAGATTGGAAAAAAGTTTAAAAATTCATTTAGAGAATTATTGTAAAATTAATGAGTGTTAGAAAAAACGCTGGAATGAAACTATTTGGCTTTAGTAGAAATGCTATAAGGAATTATGTATAAATAAGTTTTAAGTTTTAAGCTTTAGGGCTTTTTATGGTAAGATAAGGTTAAAATAAATTAAGGTAATTTAATGACAGAATATAGTGAAAGATGGAAAGGATTTGCTGAGATAATTAATAACTAGAATACAAAAAAGGGAGGTGTGAGGAGGTCGATGAAACAAGTTAATGAAAGATAAAGATTTGGGAATATTGGATTTGTTTTTAAATTTTTTGTTTGCTTTTATTTTTGTTTTTGGTTTTGATGTATTGTGTGTTTTGTTTTTTCTTTTTTTTCTTTTTATTGACTTGTATTGTTTAATTCCTTTTTTTGTCTATTTTGTTTCCTTTTCCTTTTTTTCTCTCTCGGTAATTTTAAATTCTCAATAAATATCATTTAAAAACAACAACAACTGGCCACTGTTTATACACAGAACGGGAAAGGCAGCATGGTGTCCCTTCGCCACAGGCAGCAAAATATCTTGAGCAGATCTTGTTCCGTTACTTTTAAGTTTATTCAAGAGTCTTTGGGGATAAACGTTATCCTAAGTATTTCCAAAATTCCAAGCACTGGATCACATGCTTACTAACGCTCTCAAAGAATTCTTGAAATTTAGTGAGACCAGACTTACCTTTGCAGAAACCATGCTGATTCTTCAACCAGACTTGTTCTTCTTGCTGGGCCTGTTAAGAATCTGATACCTAATCCAAACTATTTGCGTTGATCTCTTAGTCTGCTGTAATATAATGCTTTGTTGAGTTGTACCAGAATAATAAATTCAATAAATAATAACAACAACGATTAAAAATGGCTCTCCTTAGTAATTCTTTGAGAGAGACGATGGTCAATAAGACGTTTGACTTTCTTCAGGGAGACTTGTGCTCAAATCCATACACAGCTATCAAAAATCAATAGGTGACTTCAGCTTTCTGAATTTTCTCCTTGAGTTTGCTGTGGAGATGAGCAAGACAAGAATGGACAACATTTTGCCATTGCTTTAGCTTCTGTAAATTAAGACCTTCATGGCTAAAAGGCAGGCCTAGATCCGATGGGCACAAAGTTACAGGAGAACAGATTTCAGGTGAACATAGAATCACAGAATTGCAGAGTTGGAAGGGACCACAAGGGTCCTCTAATCCTATTCCCTGCAATAGAGGAATCTTTTGCCCAATGTGAGGCTCAAGCCCACAACTTAAGAGTCTCCTGCTCTACTGAGCTATCATGAGGAGAAACGTATTAATGGGAAGAGCAGTTGGATAATGGAAGCAATTACCCAGAGGGATGGTGGATGCTCTCTCTGACTATCCACCTTTGAGGACTGCTCAAGCTCTGGAATTCCTCAACTGAATGGGGGCTTGGGCTGGATTGCCCACAGATCCCCCTCCCTCCAACTCTATGGTTGAATTACAATCTAATGCTTTTTGATGCCAAAATGTTATATTAAAAATGCCTACTCTGAATGAAATTCCAAGTCTGTAATATATGCCCAGTCTCAGTGTATGCTCTTTTGCTGTCTGTGACTAATGGATGTTCTACATTTGCAAAAAGCATAAATGGAAAGAAGAGCGAGCTTTCGAGTGAAGCAGGGAAAACCAAGATGGCACAGTAATGAAGAGGCTTATTTGCATCTCTCTGGGCACAAATTCTATCAGGAGCTTCGTGGGCTCTGTTTTGGCTGCGGCGTTTTGGGAGAATTCATTGGATTTCTTATGTTTGCATTGTCTGTGTGTGTAATGGTAGTCTAAGGTTACATGTTTATTAAAAGAAAAGCTATAGGGCTTAGCCAAAATATGATCATCTCAGATAAAAGCTGATTCATTTTGGCCCAAGGGCAGAATCACTGAAATAAATCCCACTAAGCGCTCAAAATCAGGGAGAATCAAAGCTACAAATCTGGCAGGCAAGAGTATTAATCTAGCAGTGCTATATATGTTGCATTATAGTGAGGATTTTAATGTGTTCATTCCTTGTGAGGAAAACCCCCCCCACACACACATCTGCTTTACATTAGGCCTGCAGAGAAGAGTTAAGTTGATTTCAACCACACTGTAGGCACAGAAAACCAATAAATGGTTTCTGGGCCTCTCTCAAAATAACTTCTGATAAGAGCACATCAGCAATTATTCTTGAGCTGCTAGTTTGAGAGCCTAAATATAACATAGGGAGCAAGCAGAAAAGCAGAGTTTTCAAAATCACAACAGAGCCAAAGCTCAAACTCCTTGGAAACTGGTGAATTCCACAATGCGTTGGGAAGTCTCCAGTAACACAGCAGCGCCACCATGGCACTAAATGCCTCTGGGCATGCACAGATTGCATTGCTGAAGACTTGGAGGCTCATGGAAGCGCTGGATTCCTACATCTTTGCCACCAGAATAGGAGCTTCCAGAATCTAAAACAGATCTTCAGGGGGTTAGGGGAAACGAGTTGAACCTACTGGGACTGGGCCCATGCATCTCTGTTAAAAGCACAGCACAATCAAAGCAGAAACCCTACATTTCCACTCAGGTATTTCATGGGCAGATGGGCATTTCTTATCATGTAAGTATACTTTTGTGTTAGTGGAGAAAATAGTATGATGTGTTAAGCTTGTAAGTAGGGATGAATGGATCCACATAGTTGTTTCTCTCTGTTTCTCATTTTTAAGCTTGGTCCTCCCCATTTCTGCATTTGTTTCTTGAAAAACTGTTTTAAAGTCTGTATGAAAATTGATATGTGTTCTTAGGCACATGTATTGCATATTTTAAACGCAATTTTGCATAGCATGTATGCCTTTTTTCCAAACAATTTCCCCTTGGACAGAATGCATTTATGTATGTTATTGCCACTAATGCATGGATTTGTGTGAACACTTTCCCCTAATATATACATTTTTGTGGCCATTCTTTGGTTGAAGCAGTGCACTGCAAAATTCGGGAAAGTGCAAATGTCGTGATGTTGAGGTTCCCCATTGGTTCAAGAAATGCAATTTTTGTAGTTTTGCAAATTACCATTTCATGAAACAATGTACAAACCAAAACACAACTCTCCTTTAAAATTCACACTTCTCCAAAGTATTTTTTGGAGAAGTATTTTTTGGGGGAGGGTTAAACTGATTTATTTGGGGCAAATCAAAAATTCAGCCTAGAATTACTAGCCTCACTTCTCTCTTTCTCAAGTGCTCTCACAACAAGGTCTTTAAAAGAAATAAGAAACAGCCTGTGTTGCATGGATAAACATAACTTACTGGAATTTTAATGGAGAGAGACAGTTGAAAATAATGATCCTTTGATTCTATACATTATGAATAACTATAGCAAACAATCTTATAACTAGTGAACCACATACCCATTAGGGTCACTTTATTACAGTTTGAATATGATGACAGTTTCTATCACTCGGTTTCGAAAATGGTTCCAATTAGAGCTCTCTTTATTCACATATAGTTCACTGAAACAACTTCCTTTGGACATGGAAGCACATTTGCTTAGTACTTAAACACTTCTGAACAATCCCCTCCCCCAAGTAAAAATAAATAAGTTAAGGCCACATGTAAATCTTATCATTAAATGTGATCTGTTTTGCTTCAGCATAACCTGTCATACAAAGGAAGGGTGAGAATGAATGTGGTGTAGTGGTTAGAGGCGTTGGGTTAGGACTAGGAAGATTTAAGTTTGAATTCTCACTCAGCCATATGATCACCAAGGCTGTAATCCTATCTCTGGGAGTAGGCCCCATTGAATTTACCACAGAAAACGCCCGTTCTTGTGTTGCCACTCTCCAGACCTCTCATGGAGGAGGCACATGAAGAAGGGCCTCAGATGATGATTGCAGGTTCCAGGCTGGTTCATATGGAGAGAGGAAGTCCTTGAAATTCAGCCCCCCCCCCACCCTGCCTTACAGCAAGTCTCAAATTGGCTTAACTTTAAAAAATCCAGTTGTCAGGCTTCGGGGAATAAGATCTCTCCCCTGGTGGCAGCAAAGAAGCAGATAAAAAAGAAAGAAAGAATGTTGTTGTTTAGTCGTTTAGTCGTGTCTGACTATTTGTGACCCCATGGACCAGAGCATGCTAGGCACTCCTGTCTTCTACTGCCTCCCGCAGTTTGGTCAAACTCATGCTGGTAGCTTCGAGAACACTGTCCAACCATCTCGTCCTCTGTCTTCCCCTTCTCCTTGTGCCCTCCATCTTTCCCAACATCAGGGTCTTTTCCAGGGCGGCTTCTCTTCTCATGAGGTGGCCAAAGTATTGGAGCCTCAGCTTCATGATCTGTCCTTCCAGTGAGCACTCAGGGCTGATTTCCTTCAGAATGGAGAGGTTTGATCTTCTTGCAGTCCATGGGACTCTCAAGAGTCTCCTCCAGCATCATAATTCAAAAGCATCAATTCTTTGGCGATCAGCCTTCTTTATGGTCCAGAATAGTTCTTACCAATTTTGTTGTTGTTTAATCGTGTCTGACTCTTCGTGACCCCGTGGACCAGAGCACGCCAAGCACTCCTGTCTTCTCTTACCAGAGACAAAGAAATGCAATCCCACTCTAGAAATAGTGTTGCTCCAAGTAAAATCCCACCCCAACCTTTGTCACCCCTATTCTATATCAGTCCTGCATCTGCTAATCTTAGCCTTCTGCCGCTGAGCTCTCTGTTCTACTACCCTCAGTGCTGGTCCTGGGAGAAGGGGTGTGTGTCCAGGAATGCTTTCCAAGGACAGAGTCTGTCAGCTGTCTGCCTGGTGTTTCTACTTCTTCCTGCTGTTCCTCTTCCAATATTTCCTAGCTTCTGCCCTCTGCAGCCTCTGAACTATGCCCTTCTGCAAACCACTGATCTAAATCTATACTGTCCTCCTGTTCTCGGGAAGGTTTGGGAGAAGGGAGGGCAGCCCTCACTATTCCTCCTCAGTCCAGCCCCTGACACCAGTACATTTCAATGGCAATTAATTAATTAATTAATTAAATACCTCTGGATGTGAACGGGATCTGTTCCGGAGGCCTGTTCACAACCTGAAGCACCGTACCTGGTGCGATTTGGTGCTTGTGTGCATGTATGAAGCGGGATTTAGCACTTGTGTGCATGTGCAAGCGATGAAACCCAGAAATAACCCTTTCCAGTAGTTCCGGGTCGCCGCAGGACACAACCTGAAAAGACGTAACCTGAAGTGTCTGTAACATGAGGTATAACTGTATACGGAATAATAAAAAAACACCACTGCAATGTCTGCTAAACCGCTAGAAAAAGAATTGTCACAATAATGAGAACCACCAGCATAAGCATTAAAATGGATCAGACTAAAAAATACCCATCGGGAACAGCAACAAAAGGCGCTAAAACCATTTGCAGTCCTGAAATAAAAGGAAGGTCTTCAGCTGGCCTGAAAACTGATGTTTATGCTGACATCTGGTGAGCTTCTTAAGGGAGAGCATTTCATAAGGCGCAGAGGGAGGGGGTGATATTTTTGGATGGAAATGCCCACCATCCTTTACAGTTGGGGCTGTTGGCGTTAGAATACATGACAAATACTGTGTTGGCTACCCCTGGAGTAAGAATTTCTCTAGGGGAAATATGGTACTGAATAGATCTTTGGCCATTACTGTAGCTATGAATGCATTCTGGAATAGTCATAAATGGCACAATGGTCCCTGATGGTATAAGCTTCATGTATGTTAAAGCTTAAATTTGTATGGGAAATTATTTAAGTGGGATGTTGCCAAAACATTTGTTTGATGCTGTATTAAGGATACACCTTTAAAGACTTTGGGGTGGGGTTGGGGGACAAGATTCAAGACAGCTGCTTCATATTATCTCACAGTACATGTTCCAAGAACAACGGAGGGCTTTTGTTTTTACAGTGTACCCTATATATGTAGGGTTTGCAGCTTCAATGTAAAGTGGAGCCTCATGGAATTGTTTGTTTTGGGGAAAGTTCACATTGTACATTGCCGTTGATTTAGTTCTGAAGCCCGGTTTCCAGTAAACTAACCCAAGAAGTTTGATGAGAGCTGTTCCTGTGAAATAAAATTTCTGAGAATGGAAGGCACAGGCCAATCTAACTGTAACTACAGATAGCAAGAAGCCACATTTTTGGAGCATAACTGATGAGGAAAAAAGTGCACTAGCATGAAGGTATCTTTTTATCTTTTCACTTTTCTCACCTGCTGAAAGTAGATGCATCATAGCCATGTAAAACCTAACATATGCTCACTTTGTCTCCAATGGAGGCATTTGTAGCAGGAAGGGACCTCTTTTAGAAGAAAAAAACTCTGATAGAAGTAGGGTGATTCTACTGTGCTCAAACAGTACAGAACGTGTACATCACTCAAGCTCCCATAATTTAAATGACTTGCTGCTGAATGTGCCAACAGATGGCACTGACAATGATTGCATTTGAAATGACATCCTGCAACATGGAAATCTTGTGATGTTAGATTGGAGAGGGCTCATTCAAACATAAAATCCACAAACCAGCTGCAACAGCGATCAAGGGACACAGGTGTGAACTGGTCCTCTTTTTAATTTCTTATTACATCCAAAGACTGCAGGAGCACTAAAATAAACAGGAGCAAGTCCTTTTGCCATGGCCTGCATCCGTTTAAAGTAGCTACTATTTTTCACGTCATTATTTGAGATTTGCAATCTATCCCTACAGAAGGGATGAGAAAGGTGTAAAACTACAACTCCCATCATCTGTGACCATTGGCTGTGCCGGCACCAACTGATGGGAACTGGAGTGTAACAATACCTGGAGAACCACTGCTTCCCTCTTTCTGCCTTAAGGGATCAGGTCCCAGGAATAAAAGACAATAAATGGATCCTGCTTTCTCGATGCAATCTTATGCATGCCTGCTTAGAACTATTTCCAGTGCAGCTTACCCACAGGTAAGTGGAAATAGGTATGGAACTGCAGTCTGCATTAAAGGGCCCTCAGGCAGGTGAGGCAATGAAATATATCTAAAAGAGGCGGATAAGAGCAAATGTTGTGTACAAGTGTGCTTGGGTTTGTTTGTCCATTGTGAAGTGTTCAGCAAACAAAGGAAATGAATTCAATTAATGTTAAATTCACCTTGATGGCATGTTTGTGGCAGTTTACAGCAATTTTATCACTTGCTTTCCAGTTCTCTCTCTTTTTATGTCTCACTTCTGATTTGTTGTGTGATAACAAGGAACGATGATGGAACACCGGGCCACAAAATGTGCAGAGGAGCTTTCCATCTTTCTAGTGCTGGGTGGGGCCGCTTCCAAGTTTTCTTCGATGCCCTGTGGGTTTCGTTCTCGTATTCTTTCCATTCTTTTATTAGTCAGCAATCACAAAGGGTATTTATAGAACTTTATTATGAGAACTTTCCGGAAGAGCCAAACAGAGTTCTCTCCGCCACAACCTGCTTTCTTTGCCACAGTGTTGAATATACAGGCTTATTTTACATAATCAGAAATAGATGTAAGGAAACACCCTGTGGTTCTCCATTGCTGGGGCAGAAAGTGGGGGTGATTTAAAGGTACAGACAAAATGAAAGAGCTTAAAGACCTAGACAAGATGTAGGCTTTTTTAAAAAATGGACCAAATAAGTTTCTACGCAGCCCATCTCTTTTGCTTAATAGCATCTTAGGAAGATGTCAATTGCCTTCAGCTTCAAAGCATCTTAAGTACTTCACCATGGACATGAGTCAGTAGGAAAGAAGGGTGAAATAGAGTGCTATAGACAGATATTTTTTTTCCTGAGGTACCAGAAAAAGGGCTTGGCCTAGTACTAAAACAAGAGGTGGGGGTGGGGGAGAGAAGCTGCCCACAGTGAAGGGGAAAGTATGTTTTCTATAAAGAATGTCTCTAGGTAGGCCATTTCTAAATTCACCTGCCACCTTTTGACAGCCAGGTTTTGTTTTGCTTGCTCTTTTATTTCTTAAAAAAACTGAAGATTGAGCTAAATGCATTGTGATTGGGCCTCTAGGGCAAGGAACCAAAGTAATGAAAAGTACAACTAGATGAAAGGACAGAAAGCCAGAGGGAAAATAAACTATATCCACACACACACACCACTTTAGAAAGAATTCCAGAGCTTTTCCTAAAAAATGCCCACAAGGGAAAAGGCAGAGACAAGGAACTTATATTTTTGTAGCTAACATTCTGTACTGTTCATGCTCTGCTGCCTGACACTTTTAAATTGCATTTGAGATAAGGGGATTTCACCCAGTCGCTGCGTTCAATTGGTACTTGCCCCAAATGCTTTTGAGCATTCAAGGGGTGTGGTTCTGAATCATAGCACTGGACTCGCCCCTTGAGGTAGCACAAGAAGCACGGTCAGTAAACGGGAGCACAAGTACAAATAAATGAAACAGTGAGTGCCATCACTTCAGACTGAAAATACTGTTCACCTGCAACACTCTAAAATGAGGTGACTGGAGGAACTTTGATTCCACAGTGCTCAACCTACACAGCACACAGTTGTAAGGAATATGTCTAGCTTTGAGTGTGAGCAAGCACTGGGCCATTAAAGCACAAAGAAAACAACGCACACAATGTCAGAAGAGAAGAGAATTTATTCTGAAATACACACAGGGAAGGGGAACCTGTGGCCTTCCAGATGTTTGCTGTGTTACAATTTATGTAGTAATCTTGCTGTTAAGCCATGCTGACTGCGGCTGAAGAGACTTGGGAGAACATCTAGAGGGCTACAGGTTCTCCATTCTTAAAGGGACCCCAGACCGTTAGGTCCAGTCGTGACCGACTCTGGGGTTGTAGCGCTCATCTCGCTTTATTGGCCAAGGGAGCCGGCGTACAGCTTCCGGGTCATGTGGCCAGCATGACTAAGTTGCTTCTGGTGAACCGGAGCAGCACACAGAAATGCCGTTTACCTTCCTGCCGGAGCGGTACCTATTTATCTACTTGCACTTTGACGTGCTTTCAAACTGCTAGGTTGGCAGGAGCAGGGACCGAGCAATGGGAGTTCACCCCGTTGTGGGGATTCGAACCGCCGACCTTCTGATTGGCAAGTCCTAGGCTCTGTGGTTTAACCCACAGCACCACCCGCATCCCTTTGTATCCATTCTTGCTATAATACAAAAAGCTAGGAGCAATAATTGCTATGTGCTTACAATGAACACACATTCTAAAAACGCACACGTGAACGAGCTGCACAAAAATGCACACATCGCCACATTCCAAAGATTTTGCAGCCGAGTGACAGTTCACACCCTTTTTTTTACACCTCTTCTCATACAGCTAATCGGAAACTCTGGGGCTATTTTCCCATGGAACACCAAACCTTTCTGGTATGCACACTCCTTGGACTGATTTCTTTTAACACCTGAAAGCAACTGCCTTTCATAAATACTGCATGGCTGCCTTGCGCATGCAGATGACTGCCTGCAAAAACAGCTCATGGAACTGGGACACTCCACTGAATGCACCATGTATTCACATATCCCTTGAAACAACAAACAGCAACAGATCAATGTGTATTTGCACACAAATCATGTTTTCAGGTTGCTAATTCCAATGAGGCTGTGTACTGGAATGGGTCTGCAAGGATATTTTCTGCAAGACTGAAGAACAAAAACCAAATTTAGTTTTCCACCATACTTCATAGCAACAGAGGGGGGGAACCTGCAGCCTTCCAGATGTTGCTGAAGATAGTAAGTGGTCCTTAAATGGAAATGACTCCCACCATCCCTGACCACTGGCCATGTTGGCTGGGACGGGTGTTCTGCCACATCTGGACCACTGCAGGTCTTCCACTTGTACCAGTAGAATTTTAAATGCTGCATTTCGTCCTGGCAGCTAAAGGTAACTGATTTTTAAGTCTAAAGGGTAGAGTTAAATTCTGTGGTCGAGAGCTATAAGTGACCTTTTCATTTTTCCTGTCTTATATACAAAAGGGAAGTCGAAGCTCACTTCAGTATGCCTGTACAACAAAATGCTTTTGTTCTAGAGCAGCCTTTCTCAACTTGTGGGTCCCCAGATGTTGTTGAACTACAACTCCCATCACCCCTAGCTAGCAAGGCCAGAGCTCAGGGATGATGGGAGTTGTAGTCCAACATCATCTGGGGACCCACAGGTTGAGAACTGCTGTATCTAGAGGCTTCAATGTGAAGAGTACCAAAACAGCTGGAACAACAGCATCCCAATCTGTGTCACACATTCACAAAGCACTCAACAGAGGTGAACCATTCTACATTAAAGTACATAAGGGTAGAGTTTCAGAAGAAAGCAGTATGTTGGACTTTGATGTCAGCTCTAAACCCAGCTAAAAGTTATCCTTTATGGAGTTGTCAGTGTTTCGAAGACAATTTCTCTGAAATCCCACAACCAAAAGAACGAAATATAATGGTTGCAATCAAAAGGTTCCCATGCGGAGTTGTGTAGCATCAACCTTGTGCCAGTCCGCTCTTCTGTGCGGTCCTAATAATGTGAGCAGAATTACATAGTGTTGAAATGGAGATCTAGCTGCTGAGATGTAGCCAAAGGAAGAGAGTACCAGCCTTGAACAAAAACATGCTTCTGTGCATGGGACCCATCTTGTTTGAATAAAAATAGTCTAATATTATCCAAGGTCAGGTCTAGCATTTGGAAATTCTAACTGGGGGATCAGTGTCAGAACAAATCCTACATTAAAAAAAAAATGCCCCCCTTTACTTCCTCCCTCGTCACATGCAGGCCTTAGATCTGGACCTTAATTATGCTTAGAGGAGACCCAGTACAACAATGGAACTTAAAATATATTTACCACTGAAGTCCCACTAGCTTTAATGGGTTTCTCCTAAGCATAACAAAGTCTAGATCAGAGCTTTCCAAACTTTTCATGTTGGTGACACACTTTTTAGACAGGCATCATTTTGTGACACAGTAATTCAGTTTTACTATCAAACTGGAGGTTAAACTAACGCCTTTCCAGCCCAGGGAGGAGCGCCGAGTGCGCTCACGCAACACACCTACACACTGCAGCTGACACACTAACATGCCGCGACACAGAGTTTGGAAAGCTCTGGTCTAGATCCACCTCAATTGTTTTAAAAGTAGCAGCAAGAACTAGGTGAAGCCTCATTTTGAATTCTATCATCCTTTCCACTCTGTTCTGTTTGGCACTTGAAGGAGGGGTTTAAAGGCACCAAAAGCATTTTGAAATTATTTCTGTTACTGGGGAGTAACACGAACTCAGCTAGTACCTTTGCCAGAGACAGACACCTGAGGGAGTATGCAACAGATGGTTAGAGAGAGGGAGGTCTAGCAATGTTGGATATTGTGTATGAAAGAGGGTTGTCCATCCCAAGCAGTCCTGGAAACCAAATTATACAATATACTTTCAAGTGTCTGTATTATCTTCTAGAACTAGGAATAAAGTATGGTGTGCTGTGGAAAAAATTACATATTAGCTCTAGTCAGGTGATATTTTATTGTCGTATATTATGCTTTACAAGTTTGACTGAAGCTCATTAAAAGCACTATAAAATTATACCCCAACACGTAAGAAATTAACTGCATGACATAAAGCATAGATAACAAAGGGTGATGGGAGACAGACGGAAAGGGGAAAAGCCAAGACAGAATCTACAAAAATGGGTAGTCTAATACTGATTAAAACTAGGAAATAATTTGCTTGGAGGCGGGAAGGTAAGTGTGGGGTTGGTGGGGCAATAAGTCAGCAATTCATCACTTTTGAGAACAGTTTGGTGTAGATCAACAGTGCACCACCAATACACAGGTTTGTTACATATAGATGCAGCTAATGCAGAAAAACAAGTTGATATTACACGTAACAGAATTAAACTAGGCTACAATAAAGCAGTACACCAGTTTGTACTGCAGCCTTGGCACTTAGTGGTGGGATCATATTTGGTTTAGCAGAAGTGATATGATACGCAGGTCTCAATTTGTTGTGGAGTTTAATTTTTTTTGGTTTTTCTTTTGGTCTTTTTCTTTAAAAAACAACAACCCTATATTATCCCTTTGAACCTTTCACATTTTACAGTACAGCTACTGATTGTCAACATTACTCTTGTAGTAATAATAATAATAAGAAGAAGATACTGTTACAAAAAATATTACAGCAATTGTTTGGAAAGAAGATAATAAGAAGCAATCAATGGCTACTAATCTAATGCATTTAGTGATGACCAAAGCAAAATTCAATTGCTTAAAGGGCATTATAGCCCAAGCTTCATAGCTATTATTGAAACATAGTATCAAGCAGTATTGCCCTTTTAAAAGCAGCGCTAGATCCTAAATTTGAAGGTCTACAAACTGCCTGGCCATCTTTTCAAGAAGGACAAATTTACATGATTTGTGTAAGCAAAATTTTACCATGACTCAGATTTAAGATGCAAACAACAACACCGCTTTCAAGTGATTAAAATGGGTAGCCACCTCCCACTATCCATACAACCTTACCCTTAAAAACATTCCTTCTTGTTATATAAACGTATATATATATAAAACTTAACTGAAACTCTTTTCTCATCAAAAATTTAAACACCACCCTGGAGGGAGTTGGTTTATTATTTTTTTCTTTTTTGAAGAGTCTACACTGTCATTTACATTATACATATGTATGCAATAGACATTTTAATAATATGGAATAACACTTTAAAATTAACTGTTTGTAAAATATTTTACAAAGACATCATTAAATGGTGCTTATTACATATTAACAGCATGTAAGGATATTCACTTGTTTGAACATGTACACATCCCTCCCTCCCTCCCCCATTTAAACTACTATGAAACACCAAACATTGGTGTATGCGATTCTAAAAATCCTCAGATAAAAATCCAATACAATGTTTTCCATTTTTAAAAACAAAGCTTAAAATATCCTTTTTTTTGTTACAAGGATCATCTCTCTCTAATTTTGAACTAAAATAAATTTTCAGTTTTTTCATCTCTTGAACTAAGACATTTAAAGTGAATTCACATACACATAGAAAGATAGCTTTTTCTTTTTAGAGTGCAATCATCAGGGATATTTAACATGAACAGACCCTCTCCCCACTGGAACAGTTGAAAAACAGCAGCCAATCAAAATTTGACCCTCAGTGTAGAAATTTTATTTTACAAAAGTAAACTTTAGTACTATTTGCTACTGAGACATTGCTTTCCACTGGTTTTTAAAATTAACCTATCTCAATAACCACTTTAAATGGAAGTATTTGCATAGAGCAGCCTTGTACATTTTTTTTAAAGAGACCATTTGACAAGTGTTGTAACACAAGATAAGGCACATGTTTTCAGTATTTGAAATTCAGAGCTAATTCCGAGGAGACAATTTTCTCCTAAAAGGTTTCTGTTTTTACCCTGTTCTACCTGAAGAATGCAGAAAAGCAACAAAACACAAAGTCAAAAATCCCAGTCTTTTAACAAAGTAAAAACTCTGCACATATAGAATAATATCAAATTCTAAGGAAAAACAATATACATTTAATAGAGAAGGAATACACTGCTTATAGGTCTCTAGCTTTTTAAAAACAAACCAAAGTAATCACTAAATAGTCACAAAGTAAATATGATTTGTTCTTACAGTGAATCTCCTTTTTCCTAACAAGCTCCTTTCTGAAATAAGGTAGCAAAGTTGTGAGGCACTTAAGGCTAACTGTAAAGGAGGAATGCAACAGATTTGGTTGTACAAAACCTAAAACTGTGTATCAAACCCTTGTATTAAACTGTCTACTAAAGTGCTAGAACCTGACATGTAAAGTAAAAGGATAAGCTGAAAAACTACTAAATAAAGTTAACTGAAGAAAAGACATAAAAAATTGAGTGCTTCACTTGCTCCTCTATTTAGAACATGGCTTTTTAAAAGGCCTAAAATAACCTAAGATTAACTATCTTATACCATTCCAAATAAGATTGTCGAAAGTGCCCATTTTATCTGCTAAACATAAAACCATTTGCCTTATCTTATGTTCTACAATGTGATGCAGTAATATTGCAATAGTGCATATTTTCACACTCACTGAAAATCACATGTGCACACTTTTAGGCCACGATTACAGCTCCAACTTCCACCTATAAATATTAGGTTTGGGATGACAAATCCTATATGCATGCGTTTTAAGTGCAACCACACATGATTTTCAATCTCTGTTCAATAATCCAGTCCTGATCTCTTTCTCTATATGACTTTGTTCTTGAACTACATAAAACCACTGGATGCCAAATCAGAGAAAGATCTGGATTCCGCTGGATGATGAAGAGGCTGAAGATGTGTTCCAGGCTGGGTGTTGACAACATCTAATTGCGGTGGATATGCATCATTCATATTTCCTCCATTAAAACTATTCTGGAACTAGAAAAAAAAGGTAAGGTCTTATTAAAGAGAAACTGCTTTCTTCTTAACACCGCTAATTTATATCCAGGTACAGAATAAATGATCCTGCATGCAGTATCCTAATTTCACTGCTTAAGCAGAAACTATTTGATCCCAGCTAAGCTAGTTGCACTCAGGTCCTTTGGGAGCCAATGTGAAAAGTTATTTCAATGAAAACTAAATGCAACTTATCCCAACACCTGTAAAATATGTAACACAGAATCTTAACGGGACACATTTAACAGGTAGTGGAAAGGACAACTGTTTTCTTTCCCAGCTTCCTGAAATGGTTCTTGCCTAGCAGGAAAGACTGGTTTCTGCTGAATGAAGAGAAAAGATTTCATTTCCCCCATTTCTTCTTCTAAGTCTCTCCATATAATACAGGGAGGTGTGTGTGTGTGTGTGTGTGTGTGTGTGTGTGTGTGTGTGTGTGAAAAACAACTTATGGCTTTCATCTTCCTAGCATAGTATCTACCTAATATCTGCTCAAGCAGGCCTGTTTCATCCACCTCACCTCAAGAGGATACCCTCAACAGTCCATAGGTGCTGGATGCTGACAGCATGGGCAAGCTCATTGGAGGTTTTATAATTTGCTTTTTAAAAGTACAAACTAATATAATTCTGCATACTTTGGCAGTCTACCAAGTATGTGCAACATACCACATAATTTTAGGGTATTCCATTCCAATGCCAAATTATTAAAAGTTATTATGGTGATGAATTTGCTCTTAAAATTTTCAGAAAATTTATGAATTCTGAATCTTTTAAAGCTATGTTTAGCTAAACAGCCTCAGAGTATTTTGCATTTGGCAGCAGCAGATATTCACTGCTATTTAGTGCACTCTGGATTTTGCTCTAATTTCACTCACCCACCTACCCATGAAAACATTATTTCACAGGCAGCAAAGATCACATTTCAGTCTTTGAATCAAATATCTAAATTTCACATTTTGTTTCAAATGCTTTAGTTTCAAGCTCTAACACAGGCAACATCAACAAAAGCAGAAGTAAAACATCTAGCCTGGTTTCCAAATATGCAACATCTTCTGATTGAAGAAGTGTTCGATCAAATAGATTATACACAAGTATCAAATACAAATAACTACATTTCTAACACTATAACTTAGATATGCAGTGTACAATCCTATACATGTCTATTCAGAAATAATCCCCAATGAGTTCAATGGGACTTATTCCCACATAAATGTGTACATGACTGCAGCCTAAAATATATACCACTATGAACTACTGCAACTTCCTGAAAGCTATTTAGACTTTTGGATACTGAGCCATTTGACAGCTCTGAAATCTTTTTGTCAGTTGTAGAGAAAAATTATAACAAAATCCAGGACTTGGAAGATAAAGCATATTTTGCATCACTTGATCTGACCATCTCAGCACCTTAACACGTCAAAAATTTAATTTATATTTCTGTCAGAATATTTTGGAGTCTGTTTTCCAGCTAACCCTAACTTTAGATCTTTCTAGTTTATATAACGGAAGTTCCACTAGCTCTTGTCTGAATCACTGCTTTCACTGAACTCTTCCTCTTAAGAGTGTTTTCAAGTTCATTTCAGGCCAAAAGGAGATGCTCCAAAAAGCCTGAAGAGATTTCTTCTTAAAATGAGTATAAAGTGCATCAAAAAATTACACATCAGCACCCTCAGAAATGGCTATAAATCATAAAGACGA
This sequence comes from Podarcis bocagei, assembly GCF_964188305.1. Taxonomy (NCBI): domain Eukaryota; kingdom Metazoa; phylum Chordata; class Lepidosauria; order Squamata; family Lacertidae; genus Podarcis; species Podarcis bocagei. The sequence goes on from NC_138137.1 coordinate 28,499,522, forward strand.
TCCAGTTCTATTAAATGCAACGTTCTACAATGCAATTTTTGTTGAGACATGAATAATCACATGATCCAAATAATTACACCGAGAGGATGTATAATAATAAATACAGGCATTAACAAAAAGTCTCTTTGTGGGATGCATGGTGGATGCATATGCAAAGGCTAGTGATGTTCTCTTAAAAAGTGGACTTGGATGGCCCCAGAGGAGGTTTTCCAAAAGATCAATAGCTCCAACTAAGGCCAACGAAAGTGCAGCCAAGGGCTGTGCAAGCATACACTCCAAACTGCCAGAGCATGTCCTACCCCAAGTCATTGACCTTTATAGCAAGAGATCTAAATCCTACAAGCACAAAGCTTTAATGAAGAGTTTCGTAGAATGCACAACTTATCATGTCATGGTTTGGCATTATATGCACGAGGAGAGGAGAACCAAGCTTTAGCCTTATGTGCTTCTTTCCTCCTCTTGCGTGCTGGGGTTGTTTTCTTTTTCAGAAATGCAGCGTTTCATAAAATTAACTGGTAACATATTGGATTGATACAAGTCAAATCTAAAAGCAATGTTATCAACAATTTTTTCCAGGTGACTGCTCTTAGAAAAGCACATATTCTGATGCACACAAGCATTCTAAAACTAATGTTTCAGTGCCTTTCCCCCCTTTAATATCAAAATTTTATTTGAAACCCACGTTGAAGGTCTTGACTTTGAGCAGCAAACACCTGACAAAGCTGTTATTTAATCCTGACAGTTCTAAGCCCCCCCCCCCACATTTTTTCATCAACATGATGGGTGATTGTTCATTGGTGTCTGTGCATGAGCGGAATGGACATTTGCTTGTGCAGCAAGACTTCTTCTGCCTCTCCTCCCATTTGCAGCCCCCTCCCAAATCTGCTCCAGAGGGTTAAGAGACATTCAGAGGCAGATGAGGGAGGTTCAGGGAACTCCGGGAGCGGGGAGGAGAGTAAAGTGAAAGTCCGGTCAGGAAAGAGAAAGGCCACTTACACTATACTGAATTTCATCAGGTATGAGGAAGTCAGCCTCTTTGATTTCAATGGATCAAAAGAGAGATGATATTAGGGACGCGGGTGGTGCTGTGGGTTAAACCACAGAGACTAGGACTTGCCAATCAGAAGGTCGGCGGTTCGAATCCCCATGACGGGGTGAGCTCCCGTTGCTCGGTCCCTGCTTCTGCCAACCTAGCAGTTCGAAAGCACGTCAAAATGCAAGTAGATAAATAGGTACCGCTCCGGTGGGAAGGTAAACAGCGTTTACGTGCACTGCTCTGGTTCACCAGAAGCGGCTTAGTCATGCCGGCCACATGACCCAGAAGCTATACGCCGGCTCCCTCGGCCAATAAAGCGAGATGAGCGCCGCAACCCCAGAGTTGGCTACGACTGGACCTAATGGTCAGGGGTCCCTTTACCTTTTTACACAAATAAAGAAGCTTAAATTTGATAAGATTTCACATGTCATTATTTGTAAGCATCTATTGAGACTTGGAACTGTAAAAAAAAAAAAAGTTTGTTCAATTCATGTTTACTGAAATGAATAAGAGCAGCATGATTGCTCTTATATTTATTAAGGCAATGTGCAAATTTGGCATAATCTAGTTTAATGGCCAGGGATGGTCCCTGTAGCCTTATGCCATTCCCTATCCTGCAGTTTTCCCAACTATCCAACGCTTCCTCTTGTCTAGGTACAAATTAGTTGTGGCCCATGTAGTGAGGGATAGGGAAGGAAACTTCTGGTTGTTGCTGTTGTTGTTATAGCTTATGGGAATTTCACATCCATGGCCATTACACTTGCAGTCCATAATGTTTATTACATGCCAAGTTTGTGTAAACAAGAATAATTCACTGTAGCTTCCGAACAGCACATGTTTTCAATGTGATTTTTAAAGATGAATATTTTTGCCGCAAGACATGGAGAGTATGGTCAGTGAAGTGGTCTTGGGGGAACTGTCACAAGGGACTTTATACACCAAAAGATGCTACATTTTAGAAATCGATCTAGATCGATTTCAACCTAGATCTAGGCTGCAGTTGAAGAAGACATAAACTGTTTTTAAAAATCCTAACAGGATGAATGTGAGTCTTTCTAGAAAACCTCTAGTTTGGAATTTGGATATATGCTCCAAGCTAAGCAAAGAGAATGGCAAACCGAACAAAGGGCTTATGTGAAAGTTTCTTTACATTTGTTGCCTGACACATACTATATGGCACATAAAAGTCTATTTTGGTTTTGAACATTATAGTTCTATAACACTTGTTGGGGATAATTGCCAACTAATGAAAACTACTGTGGATGAAGATTTAGCTGTGGGCTTTGTTGTAGGGTCTCAGACTCAGAATTCAAACTTACTGGAGTAAAAAAAAAAAGTTTCAATGCATACTAAAGTAAACCTTCAAGCTGGGTGAGTCAGAGAGCTACTGAATGAGTCAAATATAATAGCTTGAAGGCAGACCCAGCTGCATTTCAAACAATGATGGAAAAATGTCAACTATTACAGCTATGGAAGGATTACAGTTCTAGCCACGCAACACTGTACTAAAAGTTGAAAACATAGCTTTAAGCAGTGGCCAGCTTCTAATATCTTGTAGTGTTTTGATTTTTCCCCATGCATCTACAGCAGTACTTCACCAGCGGAGGGTCTGGGGCCATCAGTGGGCCCATGTCTACTACTAGATGGACATCAAGTGCTTGGGCATACTGTAGCCTATTGGACTGACCAATGCAAGCGCAGCAGCATCTTTAGTAAATTCTACCTAAAATGGGGATGCTGAGTCACGACACATCCAGAGCCAATGCCTATATTTAGGTTGAGAAAAGCTGAAGGATGGACATCCTTGTCACAAGGAAATTTCTGTGGCAAAGAATTTAGCAATTTTCAAAGAGAAAGTAGATGTCAATAGAAAATGCCAGTAACTGCCAGCTAGTTATGCCAAGCTCTACCTCAGTCTACTATCATTATGTGATTGATTCTGCCTTTGGCTCTGTCATTTTCTGGCTCTCGTGAATTTTCAGCCCTCTCAAGTGAAATCTGGGAGTAGAAAGTTTGAGAAATCCTGGTCTGCAGCAGCAAGTAATTGTTAAGATATACCAACGGGGTTTCATTTCCTGTGTGTTGTGTACAAATTTAACAGAACTGAGGCTAAAATGGTTTAAAGATCAGAAAGTCCAATTTTAGTCCCAAGGCAAGATCGTCTTATAGATCAGCCCATATGAGAGTTTGCCAAGAGAAGCTGCCAGCTGGGGTTGGAAGAGTCATCACTAGACCTGACCTACACCAAATAACCATCATCAGCCACATCAATTTTCTTCTCCTAATGCTGTCCTAAGGAGATATTATAAATGTGTTCTATCCCACAAACTTCTGAATGCCAGCCAAAATTTATTCACAAATAATGTGAAGCCATTAAAGATAATATTGTCCTTCTACACTTATTTCGGTTCTTAAATAATTGTTCCTTATGACTCCAAAAATAATCTGAGAGCATTTGATCCTGACCATGTGAACACACTCAAATTATGTAGATATTGTTTATTTCTTTCCCGTGCAAAAGTGCATTAATCACTACTTTAAATATCTTAAATTACCTACAGTAATGTAGCAAAATTAAGTTTCCTGACACTAATGAAGCAAATAATTCACTATTTGACATGACTAATCCTTTTTTCTTCATAGTTACAGTTAAAATAATTGCTAAGCAATAATGAGGCAGCAGAAGAAAAGGATTCTACTGGAGGGATACCAGAAAATTTATGCTGCGCAGCTAAGTCCTTAGGTCTCTTTAGGATGGCCCACTGAATAAAACTCCATGAACAAATTAAGATGCAAACCAATCAGATGGTAACAGTTCATTTGTACAATGAATTTGTATATTTAAAATTGTTAGCTAGAGAGCAACTCTCAGAACACTGACATAGCTAGCACATTTCCAAGTTTAGAAAAAGCCAAACAAATAATTTCAGAAATGCCATACCTTGCTTAGCAATGCTTGCTGTCCAGATACCACAGGATTATACTGCATTTGTTCTGTGCTGTTTGGCTGAGTTTCAGATACACACTGATACATTGACACAGCACCTGCATAGCACGTCTGTGGAGTTACTATAACTTGCTGAGAGTTTACTCCACAAGGCTGGCTTTCCGGAACCTGCTGCAAACAACTGAGAAAATCCTCCAGACCAGAAGACCCTGAATAGGGTGATCTGTCAAAGCTTCCTACTGGGAAGTCTATCTGTGTAAAATCTGAAAGCTGTGACACCATGCTGGTTGGCTGCTTGTAGGGAATGAACTCCTGCCTACAAGCGTATGTTGCTGTGTTGACTTCAGATTTGTAAGGGAACTCCTGAGTTACCTCCTGCATGCCAGAAAAGACATACGGCTGTGTCTGTTGCTGTGAAGGGTTAAGGGGCATGCTGCTGACAGAGTTCCAGTTTGCGAGCATCCCATTGACCTGCATGTGCTTCATCTTCTGACACAGCTGCTGCTGCTGCTGCTGCTGCTGCTGCTCCACCCCTGGTTGCTTCTGCTGCTGCTCCAGTTGCTGCTGCATTAAACAAGTAGAGTTCTGAACCATGGGCTGCTGTTGCTGCTGGCAACCCGAATACAAGAGGTCAGACTTGTTTAAAGACTCCTGAACATAGGTCAAGATTTCATCAGTTATATCTATGTCTCTAATATCATCTGCCCCAGAAAGTTCGTTTTTAAAAAACTCTTCATCCTGCTGAAAACATTTTATATCTTCAAAGTCAACACCCAGAGTTTTCATGATGTTGTACAGTTCACTGTTTTTGTTATCCTGAAAAAGTCCCACGCTGTCTTCAGGAAGCATCAAGTTGCTTTCCTGGGGGCACTCAGTCTGCTCCTGTTTCAGAATGCTGTTATTCCTCACTGGTAAAACATTATCCTGCCAATCACAGGCCATCATGCTACCCAGTTCATCCCAGGTGTCCGCAAAAAGGTTCCTCTCAAAGGAAATTTTATTTGGAGCAGGTGGGCAGAGATACACAGATTCATCTTGCTGCAACATTGCACCCAGAAGTGAATTGGGATCAACAGATTCTTTGCGCAGTGTAGCCTTAGAAGAAGCTCCTTTCCCAATGCTGCTTTTAACCTTTGCCTGAGAAGAATCCATTAAGCCAGGTGGCTGAAACATCACTTCATAGAGCACAGCCTCACCTGTCGCGAACACGAAGGGCAGCTTCATGTTCCGCTTCCGTAAATGCTCTGCCCCTTCTTCATCTCTGAATTGCAAAATAACAAGGAGAGCAAGTTAAGAAAGAAAGGAAAGCTATACAGTCATACCTCGGGTTACAGACGCTTCAGGTTACATTTTTCCGAGTTACGGACCGCTGAAACCCGGAAGTACCAGAACGGGTTACTTCCAGGTTTCGGCGGTCGCACATGCGCAGAAGCGCTAAATTGCACTTTGCACATGCTCAGAAGTGCCGAATTGGAACCAGCGCATGCGCAGACGCAGGTTGCAAACGCTGTGGGTTGTGAACGTGCATCCCGCATGGATCACGTTCGCAACCTTAGCATCCACTGTATTTTACTTTAATGCTGCAACCGACTCTCCCAGTACCTGAACAGATACAGAAAGCAATTATAAGTGGGGGAAAGGCACAGCACTAAAACTGTGCACCTATATAAGAAGCAGACACTAATGGTAGGCTGGGAGACAAAAAACATAATTTACATATTGACCTAGATCCAAAGGACCACATGACAGCTTCCTTATGCCTACAGGAAGTTTGAACATGTTTTTGAAAGACACCCCTAGCTTCTGCCAATTCCACATGGCAAAATGTTTTTGAAAGCACAGGGAAGGATGGGGAGAGATGACTGGCCACTCTGCATCCTAGTCATTAAGTTCAATTTTTATATCGAAACTATTTGCTAATGGAGATTAGAAATTCTATCAATCCTGTATCTATAAACAACATTCAATAATATGATGAATATTCTGCATAGCATTAATAATCAAGAACAACAACTAAAAGGACACACAGGTATTTTAAATGATTTTGTCATTCACAGAAACATGTTACAGAATATTTACTTTTCTTTACTTAGGCGAAGATCCAAAAAAGTGAAGATAGTTCTATGCACCTCAGGGGGCATCAAACCTTTTGATTAATAACAGTTCCCCTTGCTGTATGGGAATTAGCTTTTTCAAACTGAGTAGAGTTAAAAGCAGCTTGTGATACTGTAGTTATTCTTCAGAGACAATAAAAGCAAATAATTTCACACTGGGCTAATGCAAGCCTCTAGCATGTACTTGTTTTGGGTTTCAGTCTATAAGATTATTAACCCACCTTATCCCATTTTGAAGGTTACTAGTAACTCATACAGCAACACCACAACAATTAAAAAAGTTTAATATAATTGTTTCAAATACATATTGCCCTGTAAAAAGGGCCAAACTACCCACAGAGAAAAGAAGAACAAAACAACATTAAGCAAGTCCCTAAACCAAGCAAGGCATTGTTTCAGATCCCATGTAAAGGAAGCACTGATAAACTGTGGTTAAGGGGTAAGCAGGCATTGTCAAGATTCTCATAACTAACCACAGAACCAGCATTTTGCCTGCACTTGCTCCATAAGGAGATAATGCTTTTAGTGGGAGGATAGGAAGTACAGGGCTAGAATTCTCCCCACAAGACAAACTTTTATATATAAAAGTTTTGAATAAGATATCCTTAGATCATCCCAACTGCAGTGTCTCTATAAGTCAGTGGCTACTTACGTAAGAGGTCTCTGTGTAGCAATAATATAATCTGGTCTCCCATTTTTGTAAACCAGGCGTGCATTTGCTTGAACCCAGGCCCATCGATTTTCTTTGGTAAGAAGTCGAAACACAGTCATACCACTCTCTCCAGTCTTCATCACTAAAAAAATTGAGCAAGGAAAAAGAGAGAAGCATCTTTAATGATGCCCAATAAAAATTTGGCATTCCTATTTACATAGAACTTACAAACTAATCAAATCAAAACTACTTAAAAGGTTAAGTCCAGCTAATTTTCAGGATCAAATGCATATCCATTTAAATGGGCCTTTAGTTATGACTGACTCATGTCCCATTGATTTCAGTGGTTTACTCTAGATATGACGGAGTTTGGATCCAACCTACTGTTCTGTATTCTATTCTCAACAACACAATGACTGTATTTGCATGCCAGGCTAAAACATGGTTTGCTGAGAATGCACAAGCATAATTAAGTCTCAGGACTTCTCTTGTATAGCTGGAATAGCTTTTGAAACTTTTCGTTCTGCTTCTAGCAAATCACATTTCCCTACACTGTACAGTCCTGAAATTGTGGTAAATGCTAACTGCAATTAGTTTAAACAATTTGGCTTCAGAAAACCATGTTTTGAATTTGGCTTGATTTAAACTGACCATAGTTGGTGTTTAATTCTGGTTAACTAAATCTGTCAATAAAAGCTTCCAAAATTATCTTCCTAGCTGTATAGGAGAAGCAAAAGAAAGTATGCAAGCCCAAGTTCATTGCAAATTGTACATAACATGCTAAACCATGGGTCGGTATTATGTACAAATATGGCCAACATTTCATAGGTAAACAGAAATAACAGGTATAGAACCCAAGAGGTTTCAACTGCAACTTATTTAAAACTTTTCAGTATTTTGGGGGGAAGGGGTGTCTCTAAAGAGGATAAAAATATGGAATATTTTAACTGGTTTTAGAAAACAAAGTTATTTCCCATATTAATGGAAACTGTAGTTTAAAAAAAGCTTTCAGCAAGGAGAATGGAAGGCATCTCAAATAAAATGCTATATAGGACATAGAAAGAGTATACCCCTTCAGCAGAAGCTATAGAGATGGTCAAAATTTGTGACAAAGGGATTCAAATACATCAAGGTCAGAAAACGTTCTAAATTTAGACTTTGACTACTTTGAAGAGATTTTTTCCATCTGCCAGAGAAAACTGCTGAACTGGCAGCAAGAGAGGCAGAGAAGAGGAAGTGCAAAGAGCAGGATGTGACAGGAACATGGAGAATGAAGCTAAAGGAATCCACATGGGAAAATTAAACACTGCTTCTTCCAACGTAAGCTCCCATGTTTGGTCGAAGGACACGTCTAGAAAAAAGCCCTTATTAGAAAAACAATACGGTTAATTTTGGACACATTTCTGAATTTATTTTGGCACACTTTGTTCTGCTTCATGGCTCAGCAGAAGAGGGCACTTACTTCGGACATGATTCTCAGCACAATAAAGCATATCAGCTGCATGGATAAACTGGTATCCTGTTCCTCTCATGCATAGCTCTGCTTCAGTGTAACCCAGCACAATTCGGCCTCTGCAAAAGATATTTAAAACATTTTAAACATATTATGCAATCAAGAGCTTGAAGAAAAATAAATAAAACAAAACCCAAAATAAACAAAATAAAATCAGAATTTCCCACTGAAAAGCTGAACAAGCAGAAAACAACAACTACTAGGCAATTCGCAACAGCTAAATGTTGCCCAAAATAATTAATAATAATAATAATAATTAAAAAAACCAACAACTTACCACCTTTCCAGAAATATTAAAGCAACGAAACCAAAACACTACAATACAAAATTTAATCTATAAGCAGTTAGGAGATGAAGTACAGTAGGCCAGTATCACTGATCACTGGATCCTTTTTTAAAATAGTTTTTACTTTTTATCTATGTCATTTTAAATTGTTATTGATTTTAATGTTGTATTTTTTTGTTTTAGATTTTATGATTTATGTGGAAATTGTTTTCCATTTGGTTGTGTACCTTTTGATGTGCTCTGTTTATTGTTTATGACTTTTGTTACGTTGGTAATTATGTAACTCTTGTCATGCTGTAAGCCACCTTGAGCACTGTTTTGACTATGGAAAGGCGGCATACAAATAAAAATGATGATGATGATAGAAGAAAAGTGTCCCATATCTTGCTTCCTGAAAATGTGGCTTAAATTCATTATTGACCAGTAATTCTCTGAAATATGTACATTTTGGTCATTAAAGATGAAGAAGATCATGAATGAAGCTGTACTTATTTAGAGGGGATAATTAGCTGAACTTCAATGGAAAGGGTGTAAGGACTAAGGATGCAGAACAATTGCCACCGGGGCTACATAGATTTATATATTACAACTTTAACCTGTACTTCTGAATTTCAGCTATCGCGTATAATTATTCTCAGATAACCTTGCACTTACTTTGCATCACATCCTGTAGGTGTGAAGTCTAGCTTATGCTTAGTTCTGAAGATGAAGTTTTTGGTACGTATTTCAAGAATGGATGGAGGTTGAAGTGGAGTAGCCACTGCAAACAAAGCCAACTGGGGGGATATTGAAGTGCCATCCTTTCCTTTCTTGTTCTGTCCGTGGAGAAACTTTAGTCTCCCTTGAAAATTCATGGCCTTTAAAAGAAGAAAACCAGTTATAACCTCATGTCACATTTTTAGATACAATTTCATTTTTGTTAAATATAGCTGTGATAAGCTATGCCACTGGATATTTTAAACATCATCCAAAAGAGCAAGTTTACCCAATTTTACTATGGGATGACCAATCATGTGAAAGGATAGTGAATCTTAAATTAAGAGATTTGATGAACAGCCATTGCATCATGCACTATTGAGAGTGAATCCCTTTACTGTTATTTCACAAGTAGTTACTTTTATGCAAATATGCAGATTACTTTTTTATATTGTTTAAACAATTCTTTTGAAAGTACAGTCATACCTCGGGATAGGAATGAGGTGGGTTGCGTGTTTTCGAGTTGTGGACCGCGCCGAACCCGGAAGTACCAAAACGGGTTACTTCTGGGTTTCGGCACTCACGCATGCTCAGGAACACAAACCGACGTCACTGGTACTGTTAGCTAGGGATGATGGGAGTTGTAGTCCCAAAACAGGTGGAGGGCCAAGTTTGTCTATGCCTGGCTTAAGGCTATGCACTTGCTAGCTCCAAGGTCAATATAGTCCTACTCACGCGTACAGGATTCAGAAGTGGAATAGCTATGATAGCTTTTTGTTTCTTTTAAAAATCGAGTGAAAAATCTGAAATCATAGTATCCTGTTAGGTGTGAACCAGACATTAATGCAACTCTGTACTCACCAAGAACCCAGATGAATTATCCAAGAGACAGCGTAATCTACAGATGAAGTTTCGTTCCATAAAAGAGGAATTCTCTGGAGGTAGCTGCTCTGGGTTATAATATGTTGCTGACTGTGAAAAGCCATTATCACCTATATGAAAAGATCATTTAAGACTTCCTTTTAGACAAACATTTGTTCATATGATAATGGCAACTCCCTTTGTAACCAAGGTTTCAAATACTATTCTAAACAAGAATGACAGTGGGAGGTATCGCTAAGGCATAACACACTTTATAAATATCTGCCATTTGGAAAACCTCTAGATGTGTAATGCATGGCCCATTAGTATCAGTCCCCGTTACAGATAAGCACCTTTGCAAGTAGTAGGAGAGAATGCAGTGTGAAGTTTTTCCCCCAATACCTATAAACATAAACATTTCTTCATAGATATGTCTCGTAAAGACAGAAACAAATTATTTGCTACTGCTACTAACAGATACTAACCTTGCATTATCTGTCCAGAATCTGTAGAATGTACAGGGTTCAGAGCCCAGTGAAGCTGGCGCTGGAATTCTGTTCTGTCTTCCGTGTGAATTAGTTCAAATACACTCTGGTGTATAATATCAGACTATATTCAAGAGACAATGATAGCAAAGAAAATGCTAAGTAATATTGCTGTGCTTGATTGCTACAAAGAAGATTACAATTCATCACATTTTAAGTAAGACAGTCCACTATAGTTAATGGACTCCTATAGAATTATGAAAGAAGGAAAGTTAATCCAGCAAAAAACAGTTTTTAAAATCCTTCATATTTGTTTATTAAAACTATTTATACAATTGGGAGCAAAACAAAGACCACAATATCCTTGCAATACATCCAAAAGGTGCTAAGCATATAAGCGTATCTTGAACAGGGTTGAAACTGGTCTGCTTATTTCAAATCTAACTAGAGTATGCATTTAACTGACGCAGTGCCAGCCAAAGTTCCAACAACTGGATATAAGTTAGGTAGTGCATTTCTATTGCTTAATTCGGAATCAAGATACTAAAATATAGTACCTTTTTTTTTAAGGGGCTAGTCTACTAATCAAAGTCACATTTATGATGTGGACTTAAAATCAACTTTAAATCTCATAGTAAGAACATTATTTTTTGAGGGTGCTGATGATTGTTTGGAGTTCTTAATCCTTTCACAGGAGCTACAAAAACCATTTACTTATTTTCATATTTTGTGCAATACTTGGTGACCCCTCTCCTTCTGACCTTCCTGTGTTTCACACATGTGCTTGGAATTGTTCTTCAGGCCTTTGCACTGAAAGTGAGAAGGTGGAGGGCTGCTGCAAAACACCCTTGTGCCACCTACATACATTCACTGATAGCAACTAGTGACAGAGCCCAACTCTCCATATAATCTCTCCCAGTGTCTTCATGGAGCAGTTAAATTATATGAGACAGAAGTCTGGAAGTTTGAAACAGAGGTAGTTTTTTAAATAGGCCATAGTTTCATAAAGAAACTATGAGGTTTCTCTACAGCTTCCTTAAGAGCTACCATTGTTGCCCAGGGAGGTTACCATTTCTGGGATTCCTCTAGTGGCTCCATGACAAATAAATTTGCCTTTCAATACATGAAGCAGACCTGAAACTTTGAAAGTACTCTTTTATGAAAGAGGAAAAAGTGCTTACCTGCTGAAAACCCAAGTAATCCTGGATTGTAGAAGAAACATAAAATATGAGTGCATCTGACGTGACCACCAGCACAAAGCCGTTTAATGCCTGGAGATAGAACAGCAACAAGTTTAATTTGAAAAATACATTGATACTGCATGTTGAAAAAGAGGATTTAAAAATGTAATTTAATATATATTACAAGAAGCACAGGAAAAATGTTAATATAGCCACACTTATTATTCTGGCCAATACCAAACAGCAAATCAGCAGCAGAAAACCATGTTAAAGACTAAGTTTTCGATTTTCAAAGCATTTACATAAAATCTACAACAACCCCCAAGAGTGAGATTGCTAGTGCATTAGGCATGCAATACTAACATCCAAGGGTTTTATGATGTGAAAATTAAATCCAAAGTCAGATCAAAGACACTTGTGTAATAATGTTAATGTTCGATGACCATTTCATAGGAATGTTACCTTAGAAATTGCATCTAGGAAAATGTGGTCCATCATCTACTCTAACATCTACTATATCTCTTGGGAAGAGGCTTAGACCCATCTGGCTGGCTGTTTTGCCTGGGTTTTGGCAACCAATTTGTCACCCAATTTGTCATGACTGTTCCCATGAAAATGGAGTCGGTTTTTGATACCCAATTTGTCATGACTGTTCCCATGAAAATGGAGTCGGTTTTTGACACCCAATTTGTCATGACTGTTCCCATGAAAATGGAGTCGGTTTTTGTCTATGTTTGGGTGTCAGGTGCCAGCTGCCAGCAACACTGAAGGAATCATGCACCAAGGCTGTAGCCCTGCTAGCTACTGGGTCTGCTTCCTTAGTTTATTTCTTGCACGGAATGCATTCTCAAAGCAACACCCAGCAGGAGACAACTCTCCTGATCTCTGCAATGCATTCAGGAGAAGGCGGAGTCCCTCCTTCCCCTGGCCTGCTAATTAAACATTAGCCCCACCCGAAAATGGATTCAGGACCAAATCTGGTCAGATGTCCCCCAGGTCAGATCAGGGCTCTGTGTCAGGGGGTGGGGGCTGAGCACAGCCCTCAAAACTAACAACTTACACTATTCATTTAAAAATCTCAATCTGTTTTAGTTTCTTAGATTCCCAGGCAACACTGGGCACTTTCAGGTAGTGTTACTATAAAGCATCAAAGGATTCTGCACACATTTACAGATTAAGATACACCTATGATGTTATATGCTTAATGCTTTAATTATGGGATTTTGAAAATACATATGCGGTCCAGAGCTGAGGACCTAAAAACCTGTAATTCAGATCCCAACTTACTAGTTTAAGCCCAAAATACTAACATTCACTCTGGACAGTGTTTTAAAGAAGCTAGGAAATTAAATTATGTAAATAAGTAAAATGAGCAACATAGTGTGTATTTAACAACTTGCTTGGTTGTCATAGGTGACAAGTAAATCCATACAGGCCAGTGAGTGGGCTGGCAGAAGATGGACAAATTTTTCCTAGCCTGTCAGTTTAGTATTTGTGCTAAAGGTTGAAGAAGGAAAGTCTTTTCCTCTGTGACGAGGACATAAATGCACTAGACTGGTGGAAGAGGGGTGGGCCATTCCAGTTAAAGCTCCTTTGCCAGTTAAAGCCAATAATTTTATTAGCCTGTATTTCTATGAAGAAGGTTCTCCCTGTTCTGTAGCAAAAACTGAAATGCAGGCCATTAGCTGACTAGTGTATTTTTATTTTATTTTTTACTAGACTTGTAACTTTTGTAGGCTTACTTACAAGGCTTAGCTAGTAAACAATGATTTTCTGGCTCAACCCATTATACATAGTAAGGCATTATGTTCTAGATCTTAGAAAAAGATTAAAGAAAAGCCTGAAGTGGCAACTGGAATAGATGCAAAGTTTTTGCTTATGCTTCTATTGATGAATGTAGCAAGATTATTTCCCACAGAAATTCTTTCAACATAACCACAAGTACCTGTAGTAAAAGTTCTCCTTCAAGCATGGTCTCTCTAGGTTTAATAGTTCTGCCGCTTTCTTGAATGCCATTTCTGTCAGACTTTGCAGAACTGGATGATTTTAGTGCAACTGCAGAAAAATAAAAATGTAACATTTCTGTGAACAAATTATCACTTGAGTTGATTAACACGAAATACCAAAAAAGTACTATTTCTAAAACTACATATTCTGGAAATGCTTATTTAAGATAGAAAACTCCAAAAATAACAGAGTAAGTATAATTCTAAAAGCTATTATCCAATGCTGCAACATTGATAGGATTAAGCTTTCTCACAAAGGAATTGATTCTTGTATTTGCTCTAGTTCTTACTGCTACAAATTCTCATGTCTTATATATAATTTTTTTAAAAAATAAAAAACTTTGCAATTATTTGAAGAATAAAACATTTTGCATTATCAATTTCATATTTAACAGGGAAAATGAAGTGAACTGTTTTTCATTTTAGGGTTTTATAATTTTGAAAATATACGAAACCGCTTTGGCAATAATTAAGCTATAAATGAAAGGAAGAGTGAAGCTAGTAAGAACACTGATTGGAGAATATTGATCAAAAGCTCAAGAAGCTGTGACTACATAGCAGAATTTCACTGAATGGCTGGGACTGGGGGTGGGGAGACAAGGAAGCATGCATGCTACAGATATGTTCACTGCATTTTGAGGGCAAACTGCCATGAAACACATGAATTTGCTGATAGAAACACTCGCACACTCATTCTGGCTGCCTGGAACTAGTATTGTGGTTTTCTGCTCTGTGACCTGATTTTTCCTGCCTAGGAAGCTACAATTTTCAAGAATTATGTATATTTGATTTTTATTTGACTCCTATTTGCATTTTTGGCAATACATAAATTAAGACCATCTTAAAAAGAAAATACGTAGGCAGCTCCAGCCTTCGTTTAAGCACATGCTTTTTTTAATATAGAAGGGTCAGTTCTCTAGTTTTTGTCACTAGGTCATGTTGTTTTGGTGCAGTGTTTTCTCTTGTACTCCGCCCAGAATGAAGCATCAAATGCAGGTTTGCAGAACAATAAATCTATTCTCTTCAAGCCAAGCTCCGTAGAAGGAAGGTGACATGGAGGTGTGGGGTGGGGAGGAAGATCAGAAAGAAAATAAAATAAGACATAGCAGCTTCCTTGAGGAAGGCCCCAAACAATACGCTATGCAAAGTTTCAAAGTCATGGGACTCCACTTAGTGTGTAGTCTGAGTCTCAGGCTCTGGCTTCCTAGAGACCAAAATGCCAGGTCTGGGAATGCAGCTTCCCTAGCTTTGCTTCCTACTATGCAGTCCTAAAATAAAGCCAGAGATTGTGAATGAAGTAGATGTCCCTCTATGAACAGGCCATTGCCCTTCTCTCACTTCCATTAGATGAAACGTATTTGAAAGTGAGAAGAAGCATGTCACCGGTGATATGCTGCTGGACACACAGTTTTTTGAATGAAGCACCCTCTCTCCCCGCCAACTAAAATGAGAAATCAGGCAACCTGCTCTCCCTAATCAAACAGTCTCCAAATGCACCACGTTCCTTAATGTTGATACATGAAGTCATTTGTGTTCCAACGCTGCAGTTCAAATATTAGGTTTATTTCTCAACTCACAAAGAAGCAAATTTACAAGATGCAACTTACAGAAAAAGTCATAGCCTCATCGTACAACGTTCACTTGAGTTTCATGCAAACTGATAGCTGGGATAAAATAAAAATTATCACACATCTTCTTGGAATATTTGTATCACTGAATGACATGGGCAGGTTTCAGAGAACTGGGAACAGGTCTGCTTCTGCAGCAGGACTTCCCCACCTCCTCCTTCCCATTGAAGCTGTATTAGCCCACAAAACCCATTCTCATTGGGGAAACTAGCAGAAACTGGAGATACCACTCTTGCCCTTCAACCATTCAAAGGTTTTTCTGGGTCTCACCCTTGGCTTTCCAGATAAATATTTGGCTTTGAACCCAATTATAACTCAAATACATAAAAAATAATTAAGCCCATTTCACACTCCCACTAGTGGATTGAAAAAGGCCAAGAATTTTCTGCACATAGCCTGGTTTTCTCAAAAATTAAAACTCAAGCGCATTAAATCCAATCTGCCAGTTCAAGCACAAATATTTTAGATAGCTTACAGGCTTACTAAATTCTACTACACACTAATAGAATACCACCACTGTTAGTAAGAAACAATAGCAGTCTACTGCAAACAAAGGCATATTATAATCTACTGAACAGAGTTGCACTGAATTTTTCAACTGCAATTTTCTTAAAGCATTCTATCACAGGAAAAAGATGTGCCCTTAACAGTCATAAATTGTTTAGACATTCTGTGAATGACATTTTGTGCCACTTTAAATTCAAATCTGTTTCTCTGCATACAAATATCCATGGTCGAGAGGGGCAGATACAGGAGGCAGGATATCTAAGTAGGTTGAGAAATTGTACCTGAAAAAAAGTTTAAGAACACCAGTGATCTTCACTGACCCCAAGCAAAATAACTTTTTCACATTTAAAGTATCTGTTTGATTACCACTGAGGATAAGGCTACCAGCACAAGCTTCTCTATTTCCCAATCATACTGTAGTCTCAAACCATCCATCATTCCCTAGTCATTCATTAACTTGGTATGGTAATGGAGGATGGACTTAACGTAAACACAAAGCAAATGAAAACAAATAATTATTCCTCTTCACTGTAGTCTGTGTCAGTGGTCAGTGTGCATGTGTTTCTCTATTTTGCCACCTTCGTAAGGTCTCATGTGCACACATACTTGAAGATTTCAGGAGATTTTGTCACTTGTTTCTTATCAAACCTCTTGGGCATGCAGGTGATGGTTTTTATAATCTGTGGGATACCTTTTCAAACTTTGATTTTTAAACTCAGGGAAATTTGAAAAGCAACGTGACATGCTTTCAGTGTTAAGGGCACCTGAGGGCATACCTAAGTCCTTTTGTAGCTTCTAGCTTTGAAGACAAAGAAAATGATTTAAGCTTGGTCTGTATTAAAGAAAACTAAAGTACTTGTATTATACTGTGATATTGTACTGTGACTGAATGATGCAACTCCAGAAAACTTATGAAGTAAAAAAAAAAAAAAGTTAAAGTTCATATTGAAAATTACAAAAACTGTACGTAGTATGCAGCTTTAGTGAATTCTAATATAGGGTGCTTATTTAGCATTTATAATGCAATGGTGTGTTTTATTATTATTTTATTATTTTATATTTCTTTACACCCCGTCTTTTTCCTTGACAAAGAAAGTACTTGGGCTAAGGGGGCTGGAATGTGGTCCTAGAAAATGAAAGCGAAGTTCTGGGCAACACTGGCATAGAATATTTCACGTTGGTGGCTGAAACTAAACCTTGCTTATATCATTTGCCATGCTGAAGCTGACTTCTTTTGATGGAGATAAGCTTAAGAACAGTAACAAGATTAAGTACAAAGAAGCACTGGCTGAAAGAACAGAGAACAGATGAAGATTAGATACATCAAAAGCTGTAGAAATATTGTTCACAATACTAAGACCAGTGGCCATCCCAGTCAAACATACTGTACTTCAGAGGTGCCACTTACAAGCACGTTGCTTTAGGATAGAACAAAAAAACCAAGGATGAGAAATGTTGCCTAGTGCCTGACATTAAGGAAGACAGGAACTGTCTTACATAGAGCTTCAGTCTTCTCTACACTGTCTGGTAGCAGGTCTCCTGTGCTTCCCTACTTGGAAATACTGAGGATTGAACCTGGGTCCTTCTACATGTAAAGCAGACGTTCTACCACTGAACTATGGTCCATTGTATGATCACTTATTCTGCCGTTGCTGAGAATCCAGATGAAGACCTTAGGGTAAAACCTGTCATTGATATTTGTGGCTGCTACAGTTTCCACAACTTCATTTTTGCAACGTGCCCATTGTCAGATGGCATTCACCATACGTTCATCTCCAAATACTGATGATACAAAACTGTATATGGTACACAATTGGTTATGTGTGTACATATCCCCCACCAGACCTCCACACCTAATATGCGAACATCAGAAACTGACTGGTCCTTTAACTGTGTGGAACCCTGCTCACTATAACAACTAGTACAGCACAATTTATGATTCCACAATGCTGAAGGCAGTGCATCAACCAAATATTGGGGCAAACTGTGCTTTACACCACTCTGCTTATTGTAGTGCTCAGGCAGCAACAACAGAATGTTTATCAAACTCTTGAAGGACCACCATTCGTGACTCGTTGAGTGGGTTTGGCTGGTTGGGTTATACATAGAGGCCAAAACAACACTGATCTTACCTAATGTCCTACCACTCAACTACAGCCCTTGATTGTGCTACAGTTTTCTTAGAAGCTGCTGCCAGGATGGGAGCAGCCGCTGTGACCATATAACACCAATCCAAAAAGATTTACATTGGCTTCCAGTACGTTTCCAAGCACAATTCAAAGTGTTGGTGTTGACCTTTAAAGCCCTAAACAGCATTGGCCCTGTATACCTAAAGGAGTGTCTCGACACCCATCGTTCAGCCCAGACACTGAGGCTTGCAGTTCTCTCAATGCGAGAAGTGAAGCTGCAGGAAACCAGGCAGAGGGTCATGCCTGCCCTGTGGAACACGCTCTTGTCAGAGGCCAAGGAAATAAACAACTATCTGATGTTTAGAAGATATCTGAAGGCAGCCCTTTATAGAGAAGTTTTTAATGTTTTATGTTTTACTTTGGCTTTATAATTTGTTGGAAGCAGCCTAGAGTGCCTGGGGCAACCAAGTGCCATATAAATAATAAATTATTATTATTAGAAGTGAATCCCACAATGTACAGTGAAGCTTATTCTCAACTGTAGTAATAAATGTCTTATTTTATATTTTTAAAAATAAATCACAATAACAACATGGCTGTTCCAAATAATGCCAATGAAGATAATCAATTTGCAATGAACTTCCAAAAGTTAAGTAAAAAGGAGGGGTAGAAAACATTTTAGAATACCAAATATTAAGTTGTTGATGGTTGTTTACCAGCTTACGTTTATTTCAGGAGACTGACTTCTCTTTCAGATTTGGTAGCTGACAAAACAACACTGAAATGTCAGAACCACTACATGCCACGATAAAGAAGAGCTTTAAAATTATACTTTCAGGGAAAACACATATAAGATATAAGCACAGAATTGTAGTGTTGGAAAGAGTCCCAAGGATCATCTAGTCCAGCCCCTTGCAATGCAGGAATCACAATTAGATCATACATGACAGGTGGCCATCTAACCTCTGCTGAAAAACCTCCATGGAAGAAGAGTCCATCATCTTTTCTGGGAGTCAAACAGCTCTTATTGTGAGAAAGTTATTCTTGTTTATTCAGAATCTTCTTTCTTATAACTGATTCAGGTTCTAGTCTCTGGAGCAGGAGAAAACAAACTTGTTCTATCCTCCATGTGACAGCCCTTTAGATATATTTAAAGATGGCTACCATATCACCTCTCAATCTCCTCTTGCACAGGCTAAAGGTAAAGGTACCCCTGCCCGTACGGGCCAGTCGTGTCCGACTCTAGGGTTGCGTGCTCATCTCGCTTAAGAGGCCGGGAGCCGGTGCCATCCGAAGACACTTCCGGGTCACGTGGCCAGCGTGACGAAGCTGCAGCTGGCTCGCCAGCACCAGAGCAGCACACGGAAACGCCATTTACCTTCCCGCTAGAAAGCGGTACCTATTTATCTACTTGCACTTAGGGGTGCTTTCGAACTGCTAGGTGGGCAGCAGCTGGGACCGAACGATGGGAACTCACCCCGCCGCGGGGATTCGAACCGCCGACCTTACGATCAGCAAGTCCTAGGCACTGAGGTTTTACCCACAGCGCCACCCGCGTCCCTCACTTTCACAGGCTAAACATACCCAATTCTCTCAACCATTTCTCATAAGGCCTGGCTTCCAGACTAATCTGAAAATCTGCTCTTCTCCTTAGCTAATTAAACAACAATAATTTTTGTTTTATGGAAGAGAACTCTATCTGAAGTGGAACTCTATCTGAAGAATGGAAAAGGTCAAAGTTTTCTACTTGCTGCTCTTCAAGGAATAGTTTTTGAAAGCAGTTAAGGGTGAACACACTGTATATATTCCACATAAAGGCGGCATTTAACAAGACGTGACAAGCAGGCAATGCCTGCACACCTCATCCAGACATAGTATTTTTGTGGCTCTTTAAATCTAATCATTTCAACTTCAAAAAATGGTTAGAATTTCAAAAGATTAAAAAAAGTTAAAATACAAATTCTGTCTTGAAATACTTCAATTTTCTAAACAAAATAATTAAATCAGCTTCAAATTAAGAACCCGCCCCCCACTACAGAAGATATAAGATTGTTCAAATATATGCTCAGTTTAAAATAGGCGGAGGATATACTGGCTGAGAAAGCACCCTGGGAACAGAGTTTAAGACTCACCATCTAAATATTTAATAAACCACCAACAATATGAATGAGACTGTACAAGACTCATCAAGAAAGCTCATAACCTTAGCAACTGGCAACCTGAAGGGCAGGCTGAAGGGCAGCCACACCATACAAAAGATGCTTTGGGAAAACAGCTAGAGTTAATTCTGGACCCCTCCCCCATTTAATACCACCACAAGAAAAACATCTTGACTATAGCAGGCTTTGGGGAAACAAGGCACTTAGAAAAGGCTTCACACAATGCAAAACAATGATTCATTTGCAAATTATAGCAACTTCCAAATTTCAAGTCTCCTAAATAAAGCAATTCCTCATAAAGATCTTTATAAGACATATGCTCACAATAGTATCCAAAATATTATCTGTTTTTAGAGGCATTTCCAATGAGTGATTAAATGCCATTTAACAGATGACTGAAAACATTCAGCACTTAATATACAAGAAAAGGCTCTAGGTCCATCATTTCATTTCAAAAAAGGAAAAAGGAGATCTTTAATTTTTGATTGCACCTACGGTGCAGTGCATCAGATATTCCGTACAAATGTTTTAATCTGTAATAGCTTCTGTTTGGAAAGGAAAAACTAGTTTCCAGGGCATTGGTTAAACAGACACTTTTGAGCATTTTTGTGTGGATGCAGATGCCTTTTGAAAAGCTATAATTATATAGCATAGTCCAAGTTAGCAGGTGTTCCCTTAGTACAAGACAATAAATTATTAATCCATAGTTGCATGTGAGGGGGAAAGGCTTTGTCACTGTTAAGAAGGTCGTTGTTTCTCAAGCCTCACCCCCAGCATGACAGGAAAGTTATAATATCTTACAGCACAACTGCAGTGTCCCTGAAAGCTTGAAGAAGTAAAAGCTGTTTAAATCATGAACTGGCATACAAAGAAAATCAATCTCACTACTTACTTAATGGATAGGTGCAGGGAAAAGATGCAGGAAGCTGACATTTTTTAAAAAGTCACATTTCTCACTGAACCTGCCAAGAGAGGGTGTAGGCCCCTGTATTCTCACCACATGCCCCCAAACTATGCAATTCTCTTCCAAATGGGATGGGGCGGGGGAAGAGATCATCCTCACATCCTACTGTGGCCACAGGTAGCCGGCAAGACTTTGAATGAGGCAGTTGCTGCACCATGAATTCTCCATGTCTCTCCGTCACACTGGCACCCTCCACACACATGCAAGGAAAAAGGACAGCCATTGCCCAAAGGGCCCAAATACCTATGGCATCTCAGGTTTGGTTGTTCACATGTGGTGAGGGGACCTGAAGGAGGACTAATGCCTACTACTCTCTTCCTGATGAGGAGGACATAGTATCTGAGCAGATATTGTGATGGCTGGCTTTTGTCACAGTCTAGCAACAGATAAAGAAGAACAATCCAGGATCTGCAGACAGGAAGAGACTTGATGTTCAGTCCCTGCCATTAAGGTGTTCAAGAGAAAACAGACTACAAATAAGGAACACTGTTGGAGAACTTGGCTTGCTTTTCCACACTTCAGTCACCAGGATCTGGACATTTTACTAAGTAGAATTGAAAAATAATGGCTCAGTGTAAATATGAGTATGCTGAGTTGTTTCCAAAGATGAAATAAGTCATTGCGGACTCTTAAGCTATGCACTGGAGTCTTTGCAGAACTTCATATTGGTGACTAAAGGCTTTAATTTCTAGATCTATCCGCTTTGGAAATTCTGTTCTAGAAATGTAACCACACACTAAGTGGTACCATTTCCATACATGCAAGCAGATCAAAGGTTTTAAAATTGCCTTCAGAATCTACCACAAAATTATAACTGTTCAGGAAATGGGCTCTGGCTACTATTTAACACCATCTGTAGAAGTCTCTGTGGAAAAAGAAGAGATGAGGAAGGTGTTGAAGGGAATCAACCCAAGGAAGGCCACAGGGCCAGATGGGGTAGCTGGAAGGGTATTGAGAGACTGTGCAGATCAACTAGCAGGAGTTTTCACTGGGATTTTAAATCAATCCCTAGCCCAGGCTATTGTTCCATCCTGCCTAAAGTCCTCTATTATCGTTCCAATAGCAAAAAAATCTAACCCGGAAGATCTGAATGATTTTCGTCCAGTTGCACTCACACCTATAATCATGAAGTGTTTTGAAAAGCTGGTACGAAATTATGTCATTGCCTGCCTACCAGAGGGACTGGACACATTCCAATTTGCTTATAAAACAAAAAGATCGACAGAGGACGCTGTGGCGATTGCCCTCCATGCCGTCCTTGCACATTTGGAGCAGCAGGGGGGTTATGCCAGACTGCTTTTTTTAGATTTCAGCTCGGCATTTAATACCATTCTACCACAACGTCTGATGTCTAAACTGGAAGATCTGGGGCTGCCGTTATCACTTTGTGGGTGGATATTGGACTTTTTGTCAGACCGCTCCCAGAGGGTTCGGTTGGGCCCTTATACCTCTAATATGCTTAAGACTAACACAGGAACACCACAGGGATGCGTACTCAGTCCGCTCCTTTATATTCTCTACACGTACGATTGTGTCGCTACTCACCCTAGTAATAGGGTTGTCAAATTTGCAGATGACACAACTGTGATTGGGCTCATCTCTGAAAGGGAGGGTGAAACGGATTATAGAGATGAGGTGGAGCGGCTGACAGAGTGGTGCAGAGCTAACAACTTGCTCATAAATACAAGGAAGACAAAGGAGCTTGTGGTGGACTTCAGGAGACAGAAGAGCAACGTCCAGCCACTTTTGATTGATGGGGTCTGTGTGGAGAGGGTAACAACGTTCAGATTTCTGGGCATTGAATTGCAAGACGATCTGTCCTGGAGTGTCAACACAAGGGGGCTTGTGAAGAAGGCGCAGCAGAGACTGTACTTTTTGAGAATTCTAAGGAAAAACCATCTTCCGCAGAAACTGCTGCTTGCCTTCTATCACTGTGCCATTGAGAGCGTGCTCACTTATGGCTTATGTGTGTGGTACGGAAGCTGTACTGCCCAGGACAGGATGGGGTTGTGCAGGGTTGTTAAGGCAGCAGAGAGCATTGTTGGCTGCCCACTCTCCACCTTAAAGCAGATTTATGCCACAAGGTGCCATAGGAAGGCACTGGACATAGTAAAAGATCCATCGCATCCTGGTCACTGTCTCTTCGAGCTCTTGCCGTCGGGACGGAGATACAGGTCGATGAAGACAAGAACGAGTCATCTTAAGAACAGCTTCTTCTCCAGAGCGATCTTGGCCCTGAATGGGAAGCCCGGACTTTGAAAGTCATCTAATCTCCCTTGCTGTATTATATTGTATTGTTTAATTAGTGTTTTTATGGAGCAGTCAAGTAATTTCGTTGTCCCCGAAGGGGGCAATGACAATAAAGATATTCTTATTCTTATTCTTCTAAATGTAAATAGTTTCTCCATGATTATGTCCATATCTAAATAGGATCTTCAGAATAACATGTTGCATTTTGACGTGTGAGTTTTTCCTCTGATGGCAACTTTTGCAGTACTTTAACTCAAACAAAAATTAACCTTTCTCTACAGCATAATTAGAAAAGCATACAAATGGGGGAGGGATTAACATAGTTTTCACATACATTAGGCAGAAGTCAGCACTGCTTGGCCCTTATCCTTAAGACAGTAAGAACTCAGCAATTATACTTAGATTTATTTGACTTGCATTGCAAATAAAACTCTACCCATCTCGTTAAAAAGCTCAAAAATAAAAACCTTTCCATTCTGTCTTTTTTCTACATATTTTTGGCAAGTCATATAGGAAGCTGTCTCTTTTCTAGTATAACATATGTGCATTTTTGTAATGTACTACCGTCCAAGCGTGCTCAATTTTTGTTGTGCCAAAATGACATCATGAATTTTGAGAATTAGGGCAAATTCATACAACATGCTAAAATGAACAAGAAAAACAGTCGTGAAGTTCAATACAATAGACAACATCCATGTGAATTTCTAGCTCAGAAAAAAATAGTTACTTGGCAAAAAGCCTTAAAGCTTTAGGTACTTTAGATAACCAACACTTACCTCATTAGATTACGAAGTATGTATATACTATGAGTCTTTCAGATTGATTAAAATTTTCATCAAAATGCGACGTGTGCACCTTTTATTAATTTTTAGAAAGGAAATCAATTTGAAC
Source organism: Podarcis bocagei (assembly GCF_964188305.1). Lineage (NCBI taxonomy): Eukaryota > Metazoa > Chordata > Lepidosauria > Squamata > Lacertidae > Podarcis > Podarcis bocagei. The sequence goes on from NC_138137.1 coordinate 28,523,827, forward strand.
CTACAAGCCTGCAGTGTCATGCATCTCACCCCTTTAAGATGAGGTTAAACAAAAGTTGCACACAGTAGGATCCTTACAATTTGCCAGAAGAAATAACATTCACAGTGGCAAAGACTGATCTGTTTCATAATTATGCATTTTATTCATTCCAGATGCTTACAGAACTTGAGATTTGCATAAAAGTGGGAAATATACACCACAGTGCTCTCACTAGAGATCAAAGTGTTTATGCAAATCTTAAATTAGCATGTAAAATTCAGTAAGTAAGTGTACATCATTATGAATGTTGTTGATTCTCCTATTGTCCCTTTCTGATTTAGAACATAATTGTTTAAGGCATTTCTATCAGATGCTAGGGGCTCAGGAAACATTACTGTTCTTTTGTTCAAGAGAATTTCCACCAGCTAGTAACCTCTAATCCTCAGGCAGCCACAAGGTCATTATGAAATCCTAAGTGATTGATGTCAATGAGTTTTATTCTTCACTAACTGTAGATTAAGATAATCCTGGCTACTACTCTCTTCAGCAAGTGTGCACTGGGTTAGAATAATTTTGGCCTAGACATTCAGGACTTGGTGTGAACCATGGACAAGTCCTGCCACTGGAATTCTTTTTATTTTATGTTATATTTTTTATTAAATTTTCTGTTTTACAATTTCTAATAGACATTGTATATACAGTACTTTAAAATATAAAAACTGGCAGAAAGTAAAAGATGCAAGGTTCCTTATATTTCAGCAGACTGTAGCGCCACATGCAAAAAATAAATGAATTTGAAACATTTAAACGTAAATTTGTAATTGTCTGAATAACAATACCTTAATATATAATGTACCTTGTATAATTTTATGAAAAATCCAGGTTATACACAATACATTCAGCTATTTTTGTCTGGCCATTTGTTTTGAGCTTTCTAGGATTCTAATTTTATCTATGAACACATAAAGTTCTGCATATTTAGGGAGTCCAAGCATGAGGAATGCACTGTCTTATTTTTGGGTAACCCTTTTTCATATCCACACAAATCACCTTTGGTAGCTGAATGACTTATTTGAATGAATGACTGCCAGTATATGCCTACTTTAACATCTAAGATTATTTACCAAGCAACTATTCTTCAGCTTGTGCTTCATGAGAGAATTCACAAAGCAGTGTTTGTTTTTGCAAAAATGGAGCATTTGTTTATATAGGGGAAACATATTATGTTATAAATGGCTTTAACTGTAAACATCTACAAAGCTCCGGCATGTAAGAAAGCCTTACTTCCTTATCGGAATTCTGATGAAATCAAAACAAGAAAGCAGGAATTTCTGTGAGAAACAAGGTGTAGTTGCTGAGTCATGCAGAAGAATCTGATCTTAAAAATATGCTTTGCCTTGAATTCTCACTTAAGCTACACAAAGGATGTTCTAACAGTATCATTAAACTCAAATTCTTTACAAGTCTTTCATGTTTATCAAGGCATTCATTAACTCTTTGGTACCTGATGGATGTGTGGTGTCTTAAACTAAGGCAGAATATTTGGAATATGAGTAAAATAATGTTTCTTGCAGCAATTACTAAAACCATGTTTTCATTTGTATTAGAATTTGGCAGAGACATATTGGCTACTGACTAGCCCTTTAAACTCATGTCCCATGTACTTTTGAGCAATACAAACACACTTCTCAAAAACAGATTAATCTCATTAAATGTTACACCAGCCTTGGATTTAAGCACTCACATGGAAGCCATAGGTGACAAAAAATTACATGCAGGTGAGTGAGCTTGTATAAATGCCATTCTTGTTAGCATACCACATATCTAGGCTGTGTTAAGTTTGAAAAAAGACATTTTTGATGCTGTGTTTTTGCAATTTGAAGCCCAACTATCTCCCTTCTTTAAGCAAGTCTTGATGCGAGGCCAGATGACTTATAACATACTGGCATCAAGTCTTGGTTTCAAAACATGGCTTATTCTGAAACTACAGCTGTCTGAATTTGGGCATAACTGGGAACTATGGATAATTTAAAAGGAGTGAATGCCTCCATTCTCCTCCTCCTCACCATAAAAGGGGATGGATGGGAATAAAGTAAGCCCAAGACTCATGCACCAGTGGAAAAGTGTGAACAGATCCCTCAAATATATAAAGGCACTTAGCCACATAACAATGACCACATATGACGTCTACAGCCGCTGACCTGCTATCTTCTTTGAGAGAAGAATTCAACCTGCTAACTACAAAGGAAATGGACAACAGGCATTCATTAACTCTTTGCTAGTGAAAATCCCAAGCTTGCAATTATTGTACTGGACACTTGAGTAAACAGGGAACTGAAAAACTGCAGCCTCAGTGAGCACATGACATCCACTCCCTGTTATTTCTAGGAACTGCTTTCTCAGTGTATTGGAAAGAACACAAAGGTGTCACCTCAGCCCTGTGTTACCAGAAAGTGCGCAAATATATTCTTTCAGTCTTTAGGAGAATTCTTTTCTAGTTGGGAACAGACTGAGAGACTGAATTGCTCAAGGCCATCTAAAAGCACACACTGTTTGAAACCAAGACCCCCTGGAAAGACACTGCAATACTAGAATTCCATGCTATACAAAAATATAGCACACATTTGAAGCAGTGATCATAAAGGGAAATACATTGCCCAAAATATAGACTGAAAGCACAGTTACCAAACATGTACAGGCTTGAGACATTAAGAAATTATTTCAATATGGGTAGCCTTGTTACCTCCTGAGTTTGCAGCAAAAACAATCAGAGTGCTGTGACATCTTAAAGATTTGCCTCATTTTCAGAATAGCAGCATTTTAGGAAAAGGAAAACTAAAATTTTCTTTATTGGTCTCTAGATTTTAAAATGAAGGCTGCTCAGTCTCTACTGGTATACTTAAGACTACAATCCTATACCAAATCTGAGAGGGAGCACCACTGAACTCAAGGGCACTCACTTCAAAGTACACAAGCATAAGATTACAGAGATAATATTATTCAGATTTTTAGATGGGTTTTCTGTATGAATAGGTACTGTGGCTTTCTGAATTGTGTTACAAGCTATGTTGTTGTTATATAGACAAAAAAGCAAATAAACAGTTCTCTCTTGGGAGAACAAGCCATTTGAAGTTTTAAAAGCTTACAATAAATTGTATTGTAATTTTCAGTTTAAGTTTTGTATTAAAACACAATATGTGATTTCTAGCTCTCATTTAATGGTTTACAAAATCTTTAAGCCTAGAATTCAGGCTTTTGGCTGCTCATCATTTTAAGAAGAACTAATTGCTAATAAAAATCTAAAAGCTGACAGAGAAATGCTATTCATTTTGGAGTAGTCAATACGAAGACTACTGAAGAATGATGTTTTTCCCCATCTTTAGCACTGATTTTACATATCAACTGAACTAACACGACAGGACAGGTTTAACATCTATTTTTAACAAGTTTTATGTGCCTAGCCCTAGCTTTAGGAAATCTGAGATAATTAAACATGAAGTTAAAAGCTAAGCACAGGTAAAAAGAACTCCCACAAAATGTCAGCACATACCCACAGAAAGTACATATCCGATTACCTAGTATCCTTAAATACAGCCTATTTTCCAAAAGCGCAGCACAACCCTTTTAAATAAAGAATGATTTAACTCAATAATTCACTTACTGAAACACATGATAATACCTCCTAAAATTTTGTTTGCATTCATCACATTCAAATGCTGTGCCTCTAGCCCTGGAGTAAATTTTGAAACATTGACTAGAATGTAGCCCTTGGATCTAACCAAAAGAAATGCAAGACAAATGTCTTATTTTAAATGTCATATTGAAATGGAATTTTTCAGCATTCTTAACATCTGTAAAGGCAATTGTGTTGAATCCAGAGACTGCTTTTAGCTCCACCCCTGACGATGTATCACCTTCCAACAACTCTGTGTTGTGTTCAGCCAATGCACGAGCAACCAATTGCTCATTGGGGTTCTTTACAATGAAAGGGGCAAAGCTAAAAGCATGCCCCTGCTCCAGATTAAACCCAACAATCCCCTACATGCGAGAAATATATAAGTAGGACTTTATTCATAACTAAATGCCATAGTTCAGATAACATATTAAGCTAAGGTTAAAGCCACAAGCTCCAGTTTGCAACCACACTCTTGCAATACAAGAATGTTAAATCTTTATACTGTATACTGGAGGTTTCTAAAAAAACTAAATTTTAGGAAAAAATAACATGTATATACTAAAAAGAAGTTATGCACCACAAAATATAAATAACCTGCAATGTAGACATTTATGCAAATCTGCTTAATTTAACTGTTCCTCAGTAGTGACTCAATGATTTTGAGTGTTTCAGTCCTGAAAAACAACTGCTTAAACTATACATCTTACATGAACAGTAAGTAGGTGACATATTCCAAGCCACATGTGAACTGTATATAAAATAGATACCTTCAGAGTTTACACATTTTTAATAAGATCATTAGAATAATTCTTTGGTTATGTCTAACTAATCGACTTCCAAAATGGATTATTTAAACACAGAAAAATGCAAGTGTTTCTTTTGGAGAGGGAGACTATTGTTATAGCAAATTCTTGGGTTTCCTTTCAAATGCGATTATATGATTGCACGTTTATATTTTACTTTCCTCAGGAATTCACACACCCCTCATTTGTATCCTGTTATTCACTTAGCATTTCCCTTCACATCAGTTAACTGTTAACATGAGCCTAGGAGATGCAACTCCCCATCACAATATGCGTTTCTACATTTAGCAGATATGTTAAGAAACAAGTGCTTTTACTTGGTGCTGTATCTAGATGAAACCTGATCCTTTTGACAAACTTCTCTTCCTTTCACTTGTTCTTCTATGTTTACTCTCTTAGGCAACATCATGATTAGCAAGAGCAGGGGAGGAGAACAAACAAAGGAAGCAAGTACATGGCTGCCAGTGCACACTTTCTTAACCTCACGGGTTGCCTCTGAAAAAAGCTGCCACTACACTGTAGTCTAAAGAAGCAGGACATACTGGAAACAGTTGTCATTACAACTGCATGGGGTGGGGATAGGCGCAGAAGAAAGACGAGAAGCCAGAAGTACACAACACAGACATGGCTTTGTTCTGATATCCAAAGTGTGGGAAGTCAAATGATAAGCATTTCTAAAGCAGTTTGCTTGTTTAGGCACAGCAGGCTTTATACTGCAGGCATGCAAACTACATGTAGAGACTTCTGCGCATGGTGTGTGAGAAATTAAGGGAAGTAATAATTTAATAGATCAATGTCTCCAGAGATAGAGGATGTCCGCCACCCCAGGGGGAAACAATCAGGTTCTGGTTTACAGTGAAAAGTTTAGGATTTTTCTACTAGTTGCTTAGTGTCTATTGATAGATTAGAGTTACATCCCCAAACTGCTATATCGTTTGGCTGCTATGGGTGGATCTGTACATTCCTGGTGTTTTCAAAGCCCAGCCACTGCTTCCTTCTCTGCCAATTAGTAATTTGTGGTGTAACTGGATTTCTGTTCTCTTTCCTCCTGCAACTCTTGCCCACCAATTGTTTTTCTCCCAGCTCAGGTTCCAGACCCTTGCTTGTGATGAAAACTGCTAGCTGCAGGGAAAGTAACTAATTTAAAAGCTTATCTGTTAAATGACATTTCTAACTTTCTGTAATTTTGCCCTGATATGATTATGGTATACTATCAGTTATTAGTTAATTAACTACCTAAGATTGGAGAACTTGCACAAAGGCAAATATCCAGCTGTGTCTGTTAGTTAACAGAACAGGCACCAGGACTTCCCCTTCCCTTCCTCTCCTTTCCCTTACAGCCCCACCCACACTTGGGCAACATCATGATTAGAAAGAGCAGGGAAGGAGATCCTTTAGGGTTGGAGATCCTCTGGAGAAGATTTGTAGGACTGCAGGGGAAATGCTCCAATATAAAAAATCCCTCACCCTATATTTTAAAGCCAAGGCATCCCAAACACTGTTTCGCATGTTTCACAAAGTGTTTCACAAAGCAGCAATCCTTATACTGTTCAATTCTTTAATTACCATGCAATGTGGTGAACACAAGATCCATTATGCTATCATATGACTAACTTAAGTATACTTAACGGAGCACTGTAAAGCACAGAGAAATTGTAAGGGAGAAAAATATCCACTTTCGTCCCAGATACCCTTGCATTGGCCCATCAGCATAACTATAACAGAGTTTGGCCGCTGAAACACTTTTACATTCTAGAGGTTAACATGAGTCCTCTAATGGGTACTAATCAGTTTAGGTTTTGAGTGTTATAACTTGCATATTTCCTTGAGTCTAGAAGGAACTAGACAGCCAGTCCAATTCCCTTGGAATTTGATCTCATAGATCCCCATTTGTTAAAATTATAGTGGCTGCATTCTGCATTATATGCGGTTTTCCAGTTCCCTTCAGGGCCAGCCCCATATACAACAAATTACAGCAATCCAATCATAAGGTGACCAGTCCATGAAGCACATAGCCAGACTATTCCTAACCAGCAATGGTTATAGCTGCTAAACTAGACAAAGCTAACAGAAAGCACTACCAATCATATGATGGTTGGATTAATAGCAGCCAGCCCATTTCTTCATCCTGGGGGTAGAGAGATAGCTCACTTCTTTGTTAATATGAACATGTATAATGAACGGCCAAATATGCAGTATTTGACAATGCTCCACGGGTCACATTCAGTAACAGTGAAATTATGATCAACACACTTCCATGTTCAGGCAATAGTTCCTTGTAGTCAGATTAGGGCTGGTTTTTCCCATATCATGCCTCAGAAAATATTTGCATGAGGAAAAAATGTGGGGTGGGGAAAATTCTGCAGGCTGATTAAGACTATTTTAAAATTTTAGTTAAAAATAGGTCTTTCAAAAGGAGTGCAACTCTTTTTTTATTATTCTTACCTACCGGCACACTTGGTCCTTCAGTACTTTAGTTTAGTGTTTTTTTAAAAAAAGCAGCAACAGCATAAGACTAAAGTTACAGTACACACATTTCATAGTCAGTTGTGAAAATAAACTCAAATTTCTTACCATCAAAGAAACTTTTGGCTCGTAGGTAACTAACGCTGAGCCTAAGCACAGACAGTTTATCCAGCTTGGCAATAACATCCTGAGGGAATGGCAGGAGACTAGCCAGGCGATCCAACTCTGCATTCAATCGATCTCTATGCCTCTTCGATGGATTAGACTTGGCTCCTTCAGGAGGTGAAGGTTTCACTCTGCCATAGTAACAGAACATAGTATAAAGTCACATTTTAAAATAACTATACATTTAAATACATTCTCATTAATAAAGCTTTTATTGGGGCTCACACAATATTTTAATTCACACATTTCCTGAATAGTTCTGTCACTTCCATTAAGGTGATGAATCCCCAGCACATTCTTCCTTTTAAAGAAATTCTCTCCATTCAAATGGAAGCTGTGAAAAAAGACTGGGGAGCTGGGAAATGTTATTCTGACCCACTCCCCCAAGGTTTGGGGATTTAACAACTTCCAAGTATTTTATATATACTGCTCTGTGGTCATTTGAAATTGCAAGGTTGAAATCTGCAGAATTACACTGAAAGTCACTTACACAAACAGCTTATGAAATAGGGTAGTCTGTACATAGTTGCATCTTAAAGAGCCACCCACACAGCAAGGTTCATGTGTGAATTGGGTCACAGCACCAGTGGTCTGAATTGTTCCCAGTTAGTTAAGAACTTGCTTTGTTGAATGTTGAGCACATTATGTAACCATACATAGATTTTATGTATTCAATGCAGAAAGTCCAGTTAATCTACCTAATGACACTATTTTAGGACGGCCCTCTGAAGTAACCATGTTTTAACATATCTAACTCAATAAAGTCTGAGCCAAGCAAACCTCAATGATCAGGGTCTTCCGTCAAGTGGGTAATACCATAGAGAAGGATTAGGTATGTGAGTCCTAGATTATTTAAAGATCAATCCACATCCTGTCCTACAATCTTTCAGGATTTCCTTTTTATTCCAAAAAAGGAACAATACTTTTATGATTTAAATGAAAAGAAGGATCACACTGTTTCCTTCTTAGTGATTGTTCCACCCTGCTTGTTCAGCAACCCTTTTTCTTTAAAAATGCTAAATTTGCTAATTGTAAACATACAATTTTTCAGCTTTAAATTTTTATTAGCTTTTTCTTAGATGTTAGATCTATTTACTTCACATGCCAGCTCCCTTGCTGCCCAACAGCACCATTCTGTTTTTTATTTGGGTCTCTATGCTATCATCTATGCTCAAAAATCTCCATTTTGTCTGTAAAGGTGAGCTGACAAGGTCAGTAAGTAGCACAAAATGAATTTGCTGTTCCTGCTGTCATACATTGCTGAAATGGAAAAGGAAGGAAGCCAACATGTATGCACTCGCCTGGGAACTCTCAGATTTGCTAAAGGCTAATTTTTCTATGCCCCCCTTTTCTGTGCTCCTCCAAGATAACACTGTATCACCATTCAACTGGCTACTGGGAACAGAGCTCTTTGGTTACGTTAGTAAACACTCCTTTTGTAAATGGGGATAGTCATTCATCCTTCTTTTGTTCACCAGAAAATCTTACTTCCAGTGACTGCCTTAACCTTTTGTTTTTCCTAAGCCTATAACTGGTTATAGACTTCTGCACTCAGGGAGACCTGACAAGATCTCAGAAGCAGCATGATTTCAGGAGAGCTGTCTTGTTAAAATAAATTCATCCCAATTGTCTCCTAGAGCTCTTGGTTTTGTGTATCTGTCTCTGCACTCTTCATCCAATGGCCATCGACTGTTAAAGCCTTATCACAGCTAAAGAAAGGCTTTTTCTTTTTTGGATTTACCCTGATGCTAAGGACATCTGCTAATTTTGACATGTTTTCTTGCATATCACAAAGAAGGAAAAGCATAACTGTCTCTCCTGCCCCGCCTTGCCCCCAGCTTCCCAATCTCTGCTCGCTCCAAGCCTCGCTCCATCCTGCGCCCTCAAGCACTAAAGCAGCACTTAGTCCCACTTGCACCTCTCTTTCTCTATGGCAGTCTCCAAAGTTATCTTGCCTTACTTTCTCAATAGAAACCCAATTTTGGTTAGGGGGAACCTCTGATCTCATCTCTGTTGCTAAGTATCTTATGAGAGAAATTCTCTACCTGGACTGTTGCAAAACGTCTGTGGTTGAAATGCTAATTCCTGAGTCAGCTTTACTGGACCAACAGAAACCTGTCCTCCAGCAGAAAAGAGCCAGGTCCATAGACAGAAAAGTTTTCAATGGAACTAGAGTTAAATTCCCCCTACTGATTCAAGTTCCAGAAGGGCTGAATATTAGTAAGTAGGTTTCTGATGTGTAGAAAGATGAATGTCCAGAACAAGTGTGGCAACACCTCCTCACAAAAGAAAAACAAAACAAACAACAGCAGCAAGTTTGAAGATACATACAAGCATCACTATGCAGCAAATGAGTATTTGAAAACAGCCTGCCAAGAAATCCCACAAGATTAGAAAGCAAATATGCCACCAGAAATGCACCAGGATTAGTTTCAAGACAGGTGACAAAGCTAAAATTAAAGCTTGATAACTATGTCACTCTAGGTACCCTTCCTGAAATAATGGCATAACATCATTTCAATACTGTCTCTTTTACAGAACATAGCAAAAGGTTCCATCCAGTTGCCATTACCTTTAATTCAATTCTCCACAACATTTTAGACAAAGAAATAATAATAATAATAATAATAATAATAATAATAATAATAATAATAATAATAATAGTAGTAGTAGTAGTAGTAGTAGTAGTTATATTTATACTCTCCCATTTTCCTAATGGGACTCTTGGTAGCTTAGACAAGGAAATGCAGCAAAAATGCAAATATAGACCAGATCTTATGTGCAATTGTTTATTATCAAGAAACAATGCAAAAAATAAATCCACAGTTGTTCCCAGACATGGGTTAATTATTGTTATCCAAAAAATAGCTAATCCAAAAAAGGGTTAGCTATTTTGTATATACGGTAGTTTGATACCTGAATTATTAGTTCTCAACATATCTGCTAACACCTGTATCTAAAAGGCAGACACATAATGTAACATAAGTAAAAGGTAAAGGTAAAGGGACCCCTGACCATTAGGTCCAGTTGTGACCGACGGGTTGCGGTGCTCATCTCACTTTATTGGCCAAGGGAGCCGGCGTACAGCTTCCAGGTCATGTGGCCAGCATGACTAAGCCGCTTCTTTCTTTCTTTTTCCAAAATTTTTTTTATTGGTTTTCCAAATTTATAACTAAGCCGCTTCTGGCGAACCAGAGCAGCACATGGAAATGCCGTTTACCTTCCCGATGGAGTGGTACCTATTTATCTACTTGCACTTTGATGTGCTTTCGAACTGCTAAGTTAGCAGGAGCAGGGACTGAGCAACGGGAGCTCACCCCGTCGCGGGGATTCGAACCGCCAATCTTCTGATCGGCAAGTCCTAGGCTCTGTGGTTTAACCCACAGCACCACCCGTGTCCCCGTAACTTAAGTACTCTGATTTAAAGTAGTAGAGTTGCAGCTGTTTCAATGTAAGTAGTTTGGTTTAAAAACTGGTTACGACAATTTGTCTACATTATCGAATAATGCATTTGGTTTATTCATTATTACCCTTAAAACCATATTTTGGCCTTGTTCCAGATTGAAAAACACGTGGATTTTCATATAATAGTTGGAGTTGCTTGTAACAAAGAAATGTTACAAGAATAATTATCCATGTGTCTAGTGCTAGTTAAGAAAAACTATTTTATAAATTTGTTTGTAAATTTAACATCTCCTTGCTGTCTTGAAATGCTTTAGATTTACTGAAATGCTTTGGCTTCCACCACACCAATAGCATGGTCCCTTACCTTCCTTGTTTTACTGGTGTGGCTGCCTGCCTTTCCTCTCAGTCCCACCCCCTTTACTTTAAACACACAGGGTCCTAATTTCAGTGAAAGTTGACAAAGTTACTCTTCTTCCAGTTTTGCATCAGACCAAATTACATGACTAAAACATTGTGCAACTCAAAACTGTCAGTAGCCTAATACAAAGCAAGCTGCTCAAAGTTGGATTATGATAACCTAAAACAGGGTCTCTTAGTGTCTACACCAGTGTTTCCCAAACGTTTTTGGGCAACGGCACACCTGCTTACCGGAAAAAAATCTCGCGGCACACCACCATTAAAGCCCCGCCCCCGTGACGTCAGCGCGCAGCGTCACGCCGGGAGGGACGCACAAAAGTGAACGTTTTTTCCCTCCCCCTTGCCGGGGTGGGAGGAGGCAGCAGAGCGAGGGCAGCTGAGGCGGCGGCGGCAGCTGAGGCGGCGGCGGCTGCGATAGCGGGCGGAGGAGGAGCCGTCGCCGGGAGTTGCTGCTGCTGCTGTTGTTGCTGCTGCTGCCCGGACATGCCGGCCTCCTCCTCCTCCGCTGTCTCGCGCTCCTCCATTTGCACGCGCTGCCCCGCCGCTCGGCACCACCACCGCGGAGCCGCCCCGGCTCGACGCGGATCCTCGCCGCCGCCGCCTCTCGCCGCCGCCTCTCGCCCGCCTCCCTCCCACGGCACACCAGCCGGTGTCTCACGGCACACTAGTGTGCCGCGGAACACCGGTTGGGAAACACTGGTCTACACAATAGGGAGAAGACAAAAACTATAGGGAGAAAACTGATCAAGCAGAAATCATAGTAGGAACTGGCCAGAGGAAATTCATCCTAATTTCAGATGTCTTATCCTTAACAATCTTGTTCCATTCAATAGGTTAAGTGCTTGAATTTTAAATTTACACATCCCTTGTTAATGAATTAAAATAGGTTCTTTTCACTCTCTTGATATCTGCTAACAAATAGAAGGATACTCTACTGCAAAGATAACACTGTTAGTTCCCCTCTCCTTTTGAGATCCAGAATTTGCATTCCAACAGAATACCATGGTACAAAACAGTGTAGAGTAAGGAGTGTCACCTTTATATTTTTTGGGGGCTTTCAAGATTTAAAGCCAGCTTTCTTCAACAGGAAAATAAAGATTCAAGAGTTGGCCAATGATGGTGACTGGCTGTTAACGATCAGAAGGTTTACAGTGGGCTTATCTGTAATTTTAGGTTGACCGCAATACCTCAAGGGACGCCCCTCTCCATATACACCTACCCAGACCCTGAGATCATCCTCCGAGTCCCTTCTTTGTGTGCCTCCTCCATGAGAGGTCCGGAAGGTAGCAACACAAGAATAGGACTATTCTGCAGTGGCTCCCCATTTGGGGAATGCTCTCCTCAGGGAGGTTTGGTGGACACCTTCACTATACACTTTTAGATGTCAGGCGAAAACATTCCTCTTTAACCAAACCTTTGGCTGATTGACATCCAATGTCCTATTAAAATGTGTTGTAGAAGGGGGGATTATTGGGTTGTCATTGTTTATATTTGCATTATGTGTTTTATATTGTAATTTTATGTTGTGAACCACCCTGAGATATATAGGGGGTTATACAAATTTAATAAATAAATAAAATTTAAATATCTATAAAAAGAACCAAGGCCATGTTTAATCAATGGAATACATCTCTTCTCTGGAGTAAGCAATTATGTTAAACCTATTTCACTATAACACGATATTAAAATAAATGTTTTAAGAATATATACTCTTTTTTAGCCAAAACAATACTTAAAATTTATCATTCCACTGTGACATTTAATAAAAGAACACTTCTCAGATTACACAGAATTCCAGGAATATTCCCAGTTGCACACTGTTTAAAGCTCCCCAAATCTGAACTGTTTTAAGTTCTATAGGCAGTTTATAGTGGAAGTGTTTTGCTTAACTTAAGTAAATCACTCTTAGATAGGCACCAGACAATTTTCAGAAGAGCAGGAAAAAAATAAGCCAATTAAATATATTTCTCAGTTGTAAAAGGTTTACAGCTTTCCTTTAGCTAGTAGACAGGTAGTCCAATGCTATGTAGAAGTTAACCCTACTGAATTTAGTGAGACTTACTCTAAGGCAAGTGCATATAATTCTCACAGCTTAAACAAGTATTGTTATAGACTTCCTGGTATTTATGTAATATTTTATTCCATTCTGTAATATTGTATTTCAACACTTGAGGGGGTGGAAGAGGTTATACATATTCAGTTCAGATATGCAGAAGATGCTGTGCACATGTAAAACACAGCAGTTGATATAGTAAAGTAAGGAACCTGCATTTTAATGTATGGATGGACAGAATCCTAGTCTATTCTTACTGACTCAAGTGATTTCCAAAAACGTTAAAAAAATTATCCTTAAACATTCTATCACTATTGTTCGAGGCCTCAATCACCTGCTTTCAAATGCTCCAACAGATAAAAGGCAAAAAGAAAATGGCTTAATAATTTTAATGTTATGTGCCCATAAAAGTAAGCCCAGAAGGAGCCTGGGTTTCACTTTCTCCTTCTCTATTATTGGAGATCTGCTGTGGTCAATACGGTATTAAGTAGAATTACACATCAGGTCATGCGCCCAGAATAATTAGGGGGTTCTTCATACCTTTTAACCTGTGTTACGGTTTTAGACTTCTTAGAAGTTCTTGTAAGTTTATGTTAAATCTGCTGCAACTCGATTTTTTATGGGCAGTGCCAATCCTGAATGTATTGGATTTGTGACCATTATGCTCATTTGCCTTCCATAGCAGTAATGCTCTGCTGGATGAAATATTAATTGCCTCTGGTCTATTTTTGGGGAATCCTGCAACATGTTTTTACTCTGCATTGGAGTTCTGCTCTGGCTCAATATTGAGTAGAATTCCATGACAGTGTTATGGTGATCAGCAAGCGAAAGGTGTCCACTTATTTACTCATAAAATGCTTATACCAATTTATGCTGAGAATCTCTTAAGTAGTTCACAATAAAGGAGGGGTCAGCAAGGGTTACCCGCCATGGGCTGGATCTCTTCCATGGAGATCGTCCGTGGGCCGGACTGGCACAGCATGATGCCGGAAATTGCATCTGCACATGTCTGTGGCACCGGAAATTGAGTCTGCACATGCCCAGATGCCAAAAATCATGCCTGCCATGTTTTTAAGGTAGAGGAATAATATTTTATGTGCATTTGACAGTGTTGGTGGATATGTTTCACAATTTTATACTTTCCCCTGTGCACCTATGGATGAATATAGGCAGCATATGACGATGAAACTATTCCACTATTTCCCACATCAACATATGACATGGTTCTTAAACAAAAACAACTTACCACTGAAAAGTCAAATTAAATGCAAATCTTTTGAAACATTTTAGTCCAAGTCCATAAAAGTAACAATGGTTGAATCTGTCTCTTTAATTAATGTTTCATTAAAAAAACCCTTTAAGTATATATATTATGTTACCATAGAATGACATCTAAAATTAATTCTGATCCTAAATACATTCATAAACACTAGTACTGAAATGAAAAGGAGCCACATAACACTTTCAGTTCTTAGCCAAGGAAAGGTGCCAAGAATGACAGCCTGGGAAAAAACAAAAACATGTTAGGACAGGAATTCCCAGAACCATGCTGCAGGGAGGTTCATCAAGCCACAGAAGGGAAGGCAAAACAACAGGGGGGAATTATCTGACTGCCCCCTGCCAGATTCCAATAAATAACCCAATCGTATGACCCACTGAATATACACACAATAACTTGTCAGCTTTTATGCCAGAATCTTGTAACCAGCAAATCTACAAATGGCAGTTTCAAGCGAGCTATAGCCCCACTGTCCCAGTATGAGAGCAAGACTTGGGGGTGGGGGTGGGGGGCTGCCAATTCATTTTGTCCCCTGAATGATATCAGCTCCATCAGAATGTGAGGACATTCTTCATTGTATGCTAGGCCTAGGAGACTGGGAAGTCTATTTGCCCTTTTTAGATACAGAATGTTGTAACAGTTGCAGGGATAAAAGCCAGCACTTATATCCTGAACATTCTGCACTTCCAATAAAAAGTTGCACCCAGTATCATAATGGGCTTCAAAAGGCCCAAAGAAAATGTACAGAAGGGAAGCCATATGTAAACCTATATTCTTTCTATTTCATATTCCTAATGGGACAACAACAACAAAAAGGCGGGTGGAGGCATGAACCACATCAAACCAGGGCTTTCTTCAATTGGCTCCTTGTATAATGAATCAGTATTCATGAAGGAGCAAAGCACCACATACATGTCATGTTATACTACAGTGGGGGGTAGGCCACACATCAATAGAGCACTTAAATATACTGATAAAGCCTGCCATACTGATAAAGCCTGCCATTAAGCAAGCTCAAAGAAAGCCAGAATATAAATGCAATAAAATAAATAAATATTAAGAGCTCCACATACCTCTGAAAGGGGAGCAGTGAAATCTTAAGCACAGAAACAAGTTCCTCTGAATTCAGTGAAATTTATTCACAGGTGTAAGAATTAAAAAATGTTTTTCTAAGGAAGTGTTTTGTCTACTCTTCAACAACACTGGTTTGGAATGTTTTTACTTCCACAAGTAGCCCTAAAGAATATTTCTACATTGCAACCGACTACAGCACTTTTCCTTTGGAGTATGTATCTTTTGTATATACAGTATTAGTGTATGTGTACCATAATGTAGACACAGGAAGGAAGGAATTCTGTTAACTTTAATCCTATACAAAGATTAAGTGTAAGTGTTGCCTTCCTACATGAATTGGATTCGTAAATCAAGAGGAGTGCTCTATTAAGTAGAATGCCTATTAAATTAACTTTGTCGTGAGCCTGATTTGTTTCATAAGTCAACAATCACATAGCTAACAAACCCTGTTTGACATGAAACTGTGGAGAACAAGGAAGCTCAAATACAAGCTTCCAAAGATTTCACATTCCTCACATGATATGCTGGTACAGTAGTTGTATCTCACAATAGTACATTAGTGAGTCTGAGTGTTTTTCCTAGAAGCAAGGGGATCTCTTCAGCAACAACCACTTTAAGACTATTCCGTACATGCTAGACTTTTTTTCTATAGGATACAGTATTAAAAACTTACTACATTTGCACATCAGGAGCCTGCTTCTGTTTACAAGACAAACTACAATGTTACTTAACATTAAGTGTTGCATAACCGTCACCTCTAAAGTAAACTTTGGAGACATAATGGCTATCCTTTTTATGAGAGTGCTGCTTTTCTAGAATCCAGAAACTACTACATAATGTACCTAAGGCTACTTAATAAGCACAGATAACTTTCAAGTACTGTAATGTGAAGTCAGATACATAAAGTACACTGGCAACCCCCCCCCCCCAATTATTTATACTGCATGGCAGTAACACCTGCCAACCCCCTGCCCCAGCACTTTCATGCTGGTTTAGAAAAATAAACTAGGATTATTATTATTTTTTTAAAAAAATCCTGCATCTCAAGGTTAACACTAGCACCTTGAGGACAATACTAGCTTTGCCAAAGTTATAGAATTCAATTTGTATACATTATTCCAATGGATTTCCTCCTGCATTTGTTCCTATTAACAATTTTAAAAGGCTAACCAGTTAGACTCCACAATCTACATTAAACATTGGTATGCACTTTAGTAAACTTTAAAATTGCTAACACAGCACAGACCGCTCCCATACCATTCCATTTAATCTTTCTTGAAGTCCTTTGGGAAATCCCACCAAGCTCAGTACAGTTACTTTGTGCTGGGGAATAAATATTTCATCAGCAGTGCTACTTAACCAATAAACACAGATTAGTGAAAAGTGGTACTCATAAACACTACAGAAAAAGGATTATTTTTTTTACTAAATATCAATTTTAAATCAAACACCAAAGGGTAAACCTTCATACCTATGATTAACTTTTTTTTTAATTAACTATTGATTCCATATATTCCTAGGATCAGAATTTACACACCCATTAAAAATATAAATCCATTTTTTCCTACGATTGCTTATCGTTCTCTTAAAGATGAAACCAATCTATCTGAAAGTACATAGCTTTGACAGCTTGGTAAACATGTACATTGTACAATTTTACATTTGTAAAGCCTCGTTTGAAGAATTACAACCATTACAATAAATACGAAAAAGTGCACGGATTACTGACACACTTAAATTATTCCATCTGTATCACAATACTCCTGGCCTCCACAACAACAAGATGCTGCTCCGGAGACTGACACTGTACAACATTGTGGCCTACGGTGGTGAGATAGAGAGCGGCAAATCACAATACTGTACAATATAATCATCATAAAACCAAGCTGAGCAAATGAGTAAATGATCGTCTTCGAATCACAGACAAGCCCACTGCAGTGGCAGAAGCACAGTCAGCACAACGTGGCTTTCTGCACACACACCATATATTAACCAGCAATCCCTGTTAAGACAGCACAAGTCACAGCCCACAGCCAAAATAAGCCAAAAGCTACATCCATTGCCGCAAGCTTTCGATAATTATCTTAAACTTACATTACACAGACTGCCAGACTATCACCTTAAATGCCTGCTGACATCCTTGGTCAGGGAGTCCAGCCACACTGACCGACAGTGCAACCCAATGCAGGTTTACCCAGAACCAAGTCACATTATGTTCAGTGGGGCTTACTCACAGGTAAATGTGCACAGGGATGCAGCCTTACACTCAAATCATTCCTTCATCCCCTCCCACCTCCCAGTCCTTGTTCTGATTTTAATCAGCTGTTTGAATTTAACTGGGTCATCAGAGCCTGACAAAAATAGGGCCCCGAATCAAGGCTTAATTTTACTGCAACTCAGCCCAGGAATCCCTTTCCAACAGCACAACTAACTGCTGAAATATATGTAGCTCCTAAGCTGCCCCTGTGCATGCGCAGAGTGCCTTTCCCTCCCTAAATCACAGCCTGTCACCACAAATTTAGAACAAGCTCCAGAACGGTCCCCATGGCAGGCCATTCCGAATCCCAGCCCAGATTTTCCAAGATGAACAAAATAAAACAATGAGCACTGCCTTAAACTTAAGACTTAAACCTTTCAACGGAAGAACAAGAGGCTCCTTTAGACCTTTACAAATTATTTACAAACATCTAGGGGAGTCACCAAATGCGTTTCTACCAGAGCAACGTAAGGAGGGATGACACAGATTGCGCAAACGGTTAACTCGGGCCACCAAATCCCTTTGCACATGTTTAAGAGTTATTCCAGGGTACCTTATTTGGAACCAATAATAATAATAATAATAGGATAGATAGATACAATTGGGGGAGGGGGCGTGATCCACAACTGAAGGCTAATCGACAAGCTGAAGAAACTGCCGGAACGCAATAGCAAAGCATAACCTTACAAGGGGGAGAGAGAGAGAAACAAAAATACAAAAAGTTGCAATGCGGGCACTACGAGGGTTTGGAGGCGATGCGCTCGCAGCAAAGCAACGCACAAGGTTACAGGGAAAAGGGAATCGGGGTTAATTAGAGGAGGAGAGCCGTGCAGTGTGTGTGTGTGTGTGTGTGTGTGTGTGTGGAGAAAAGAGGCGACAGCTTTGCAAAGGGGAGCGGGGAGGGGAAATCCAGACCTCAGCATGGAGAAAAAAGGCACCCTTTTTTGCTCTTCAGGAACATCCACCCCACCCACCCGACCCACTTACATTTTCTGCACGGGTTTCCGCCGCTTGCGGCTGGCGTAGGTGACACTGGGGTTCATCCTGCCCCCACTGGCCGAGGCTCCAGCTCCTCTCCTCTCCTCTGGCTCCTGCGGCAGAGAGCGGCAGCCCCTCGTTACTTCTGCACCGCCGCCCGAAACAACAACCGCCACCCCTCGGCTTGAGAAGCAGAAAGCTCTCCGCAACTATGTCAGCGGCGGCTTAAGAAGGGACCTTGTGTGTGTCTGTGTGTGTGAGAGAGAGAGAATATTCCTCTCGGGGCGAAACGGCTCCGCCCGCAGCTTCCCGGCCTGCCTTGACACCGTTGTTGTTCGTCCTGCTGCTGCTGCTCGCCCTGATGCCACTCCTGCCGCCGCGGCGCGGACTCCCCTGAGAGGCGGCCGACGGAGGGAGCGAGGAAGGCGGGCGGGAGAGGAGGCGGCGGCAGGAGGAGGAGGAGCGGCTGCTGCGGCGGCGGGGGACGGGGCCAGGTGCTCGGCGCCGGCTACACCCACTACGGCCGCCCTCCTCCTCCTCCTTCCCTCCCTCGTTCTCTCTCCGTCTGGCCGGCGGGAGTGCGAGACAGGTGCGGAGGCGGCGGCTTCCCGGGCAGCTGCCCTCAGTCGCCGTCTCTCCTCCTACTCCACCTCCTCAGGAGCGAGGCGGGAAGCGAAGCCTCGCTTCACCTCAGCGAGCGCCGCTGTCGTCGTTGTCCTCCCTCAGTGTCGGCCAGAAGGCCTCGCTACTGTTTTCCCCTCCCTCCACGCACCCTCTCTCTCTCTCTCGGCTATAGCAACGGCTCTTTCCGTCTCAAAAGCCACCCCGCCAGCCAGCCAGCCAAGCCTGCGCTCTCTCCCCCGGGGCCCGCCCCGCCGCCGCCCACAGAGGAGGCCCTTGTGGGCGTCGTCGGCGTCAAGGGGGCGGCGCGGCGCCATGTTGGGAAGGTCAAGCGAGGGAAGCGAGCAGGCACGGCGGGTGGATGGGGGAGAAGCCGAAGCAGGCGGCAGGGCCTCCTCCTCCGACGGTTTTCCCGATGCCACGGGATTCTGGGCCGCAGGAGGAGTGGGGGCCTCACATCAGGACAACTTTGCCGCGCTTGCGGGGAGGACAATAGACCCCACCATAACAAACAAGCGACGCGATCAGATTGAGGGTGGAGAAAGAGAGAGAGATTCTTCTTTTTCTCTCTTCACGCAGTTTGCCGAACGCGCACGTGCTAATCAGGCTGGGAAATGGTTGGCCTGAAGTGCTGTGGGAGCGCTGGAAAGAAGTTGCTGCAGGAAAGTGGCTCCCCGCCCACATGCCTCACCTGCACTGGCAGGCAGTATTAGAAATGGATTTGGTCTGCTCTCGCTCTCTCGCTCTCTCTCACTCCCTGCCTTTTAAAAAGAGAAATTCCCCAGAGCTGCTTAGACCACAATCCAAAGAAAACACAACGTTAAATCTAGGCAGTAAGTGGAAAACTCAAAATAGGTACGAAACAGTGGTACTTCGGTGCAATATCAGAAATTGCAGTCTCTCTCATAGATTTGATTTATTTATTTTTTAGTTGGAAGGGACCCTCAGGTCATCTAGTACAAATCTGCAATGCAGGGATCCTGCCACAGACATTCCTAGGTGGGCTCGAACAACCAACCTTCTGGTTTAACAACCAGACAAGTAGATAGATATGGGGTGCAGTTGTCAACACAAAAAGCATCCCAATCTGCACAGTTGTTTGTGCCCATCTAAAAAGAACATCCATAGAGATTATTTGCTGAGTGAATGCTATTTGAAGGAACTCCATTAATTTTAAAAGATTGCTTTATCCCAGAGCTTCACACCTCCTCAAACATAGTGTATATCCTTTATTTTATGTGATTTTAGGGAAGCGCAGCTCTAATAAATCAACAAAGATTCTTGTTCTTCTTAAAGAACCCCACACACAGGGTGATGTTTCCATCAGACACTTGTAGTCTACAATTCTGATGATATATTCTGCAGAGTAAAGATGGATAGGACTGAACCGGAACTAACTGAATAAACAGAAAAATAATTGTTTCCTAGGACAGATCCTACTGTCACTGTTTTAAATGAATGCTATACAAGGGTAATGAGATATGTGTCTTGTGCTGACAGCATGTTATAGATCAAATAATACCAATGTAAACTTGAAGGAGAGGAAATGAATCAAAGGGCTCTACAATACTCTTTGGCACTTGAGAAATCAGTTATCTGCCTTCGTCCTTTTAAGGTGCATTGATGTTTTTGATGTCTTTGCTACAAAGGAGAGAAAAGCTGAGATAATGAACTACATTTGATGGACGTATGGATTAAATCCGGCCACAGATCGAGGAACTGCAAAACAGTTCGTGACCTATAGGGTTATATAACTTCTGTGGTTACAACACTCCATAATATAGTAGCTAAGTGGATTCTTTCATTATAATAATTGTTACAAATAAATTTATTAATTTATTTCATAGAATCAGAGAGTTGGAGGGGACACAAGGGTCATCTGGTCCAACCCCATGAAATGCAGCAATCTCAGCTAAATCATCCATGACAAATGGCTATCCAACCTCTGTTTAAAAACTTCCAAGGAAGGAGAGTCCACCACCTCTCGTGGGAGTCTGTTCCACTGTCAAACAGCTCTTACTGTCAGAAAGGTTTTCCGAATGTTTAGTTGAAATCTCTTTTCTTGCAACTTGAAGCCATTGGTTCGAATCCTACCCTCCAGAGCAGAAGAAAAGCATTTTTTAAAAAGATTTCTAAACTGCTTAATATTTTAAAATCTCCAAGTGGTACACAAAAATACAATATAAAAACAATAGTATGGTATCATAAAAACAAATATAGCTAGTCACTTCAGAGTTCCTGACAAATAACAGAAGATTATACAAGACACACCGTTGTGAAAGGAAACAAAATCAGAAGGGTTTAGGTTTGTAAGAGTCCATATAGAGAAGTGCCTTGGAGTCTGCATGTGCCTTATAAACTACCTGTTAAAAATCAGGAACAAGATGTAGGTAATCCTACATTGTAGGTAATATTGACAAGATAAGGGCTGCGGACTGGTAGTATGCAAAACCAGGATAGGGTTAGAAAACCAGACCACCTTACAAATACATGAAGGCTGGAGGATTCCAGGCAGGAAGTGGAAACAGGACAGAGAGCAACTACACTATTACAGGCTAGTTAGCTTTGTGTCTGTGTTGGAAAAACTAAGAACATCATTTGAGCTTGTTGGATCAGGCCTGTGGTGCATCTAGTCAAGGGTACTGTTCTCACAATGGTCAACCAGATGTCTATGAGAAGCCCAAAAGCAGAACCTGAGCACAGCAGCCCTCTCTAACTTCCTTGGACAAACTCTATAGAAACACAGTAGTACAGTAGCTCCTTTCATCCATTTATCATTGAATGGGTACTTCATATAATTAATAGGAAACAGTGTTTATCTTTAGGCCTGCACCCAAATGGGATTAGAAGTCATGATCTAATAGAAGTACACACACAAACAACTCCCATCTATATGCTTCATCAGTGCAGATATCCACACCAATGCATAGAATTCTAGCTGTGTGGAATTACTGCTACTAATTGGAGTGAAGCACTCCTTATGCAGTTAAGAGGATTCTCATGCATTACATTGAATGAGTCGCTATGGAATGTAACAGTTGTTCATTTTAACATATAAGCTATCTGCATATGCAAATAGTGGGACTGTAGAAATCAACATGTGTACATCCTTTCACACAAACATTTGTACGTGTGTGGAGACAGCTTGTACCTGTGGCCATTGTGATTTGTGAACAAGTTTAATGTGTGATGGAGACCAATAAATTGGTGGAAAAAACTAGTCCAAGGTTGCAATCCTAAACAAATTTACTTGGGAGTAAATCCCATTGAACTTAGTGGGACATACTTATGAATGAATGTGGTTCAGATCGCTCTGTGAAGCACAGTAAGTGGTCTAAGGATGTGGACTATCTTCCATTGAAACAAATGGCAAACTCCTTAAAGGAGAGAGAGAGAGCGTGCAATTTTGAGATCATTTGCAAGGTGATGATACATTTTGAGAGCTGGAATTCATTCCTTTAAGAAGAAGTGAAGGAGCATTATGTCGTTCTTAGTTCAAAGTCAACTGATATATCTCTGGTTGCAAACCAGTCCTTGAAATGTTTGATTGTCAAGCCAATTGGGGTGGAAATGGTCCAGTTAATTTCAGTACTACTATTGCAGAGTAAATGGCTTCAAGATTATAGACTTTATATCTCAGAGTGTTTTCATATGTAAGACTGAAATAGTCTTTGCCTCTCTCATATTTATGTTATGTCTGATCATTGTTAATGCAGCCTAGAGGTATTTATAATATGAATGGGTAGTCTGGTCAATGTAGGTTTTACACTTAAGCCTAATGTGTGGAAATACATTGAGAGAACACCAATACTGTTATTTTAAAAAATTCAATTCCCTAGAAGAAGCATGCCAAAATGGCTTGGTTTAGCAACATCCTCTTAAAGTGGAAAGATTCTTCCATTTCGCAGCCAAAAATCTACTTCTAAGAATACGCTGGCACTAGTCTTGACAAGCTGGAATCTGGGTTCCATCTTCTTCTGCATCCCAGCACAGCTTCTGTACAAAGGGATGAAGTAAGATAGTCTTTCAGATACACGAGGTCGTCTCTTGCTCATTTCCCGCTTTGACAATAATGATAAGGATCTTTAAAAGGACATGGTATCGAAAAGGTTGGGCAACATAGAATAGTGTGGACTAGTTGCCTTAAATAGCCATCAAAAAGCTGTGGCTTGAACCAGTTGAGTTTTCCAGCTCACCGGAATCATTTCAGACAGGCGTATGTTGCAACAACCCAGCTTGAAACAAGCATGCAAAAACAAGAGCGCCTGTGCTTTTTCGATGATACTATAATGTGATATTATTAGGCTACCTAAATTCTTATCATAGTTATTATTTAAGTCTCCATAAATAAACACAAAGCATATGAAGCCCCATATTAACAGCTTCATTTGGGGGGCCCAAGGCAAGCTAGCTCTGGGGAAAGGATTGTGTACATGTCATTGTGCTTGCATGCAGGTCTGGGGGAAAAAAATCCAAATCTCAAGGCCGTGAAGATGAAATCAGCAATTGTGGGTGTCTAGGTCTGAGCCCAAATGCAGAGATAAATCCCAAGTTCTGAGAAGACTTCTGAGTGTTATTTGTGAAAAGTTCCTACCACAAATTGCCTAAGGATATGCTTCTGATTTTCTATATGGGGCCAGAATGATGTGGCTATATGCCACTCGTCTTGATGTAATTGGTGTGTGTTTCCTGTTTGGATCATATTCCTGGGACAGTGCAGTGGCTGGTTTCAGAGTTAATCAGAATCCTGTCTTCTGTTGTGACACTCTCTCTTTCTCTCTGTGTGTGTGCTGGGGTGAAAGGAGCATTTATGTTCTCTTGGTTGACTTCACGGAATCCATTGCCAAGGTATAGGAAATGCTGCTGTTGATTGCAAAAAGAGGATTGTTGATGCCCAAGACTAGGTTCTTGTGAGAGGCACACATACAAGATGGGTGACACCTGGCTTGAGAGCAGTACATGTGAAAAGGATCTAGGAGTCTTGGTTGACCACAAACTTGACATGAGCCAACAGTGTGACGCGGCAGCTAAAAAAGCCAATGCAATTCTGGGCTGCATCAATAGGACTATAGCATCTAGATCAAGGGAAGTAATAGTGCCACTGTATTCTGCTCTGGTCAGACCTCACCTGGAGTACTGTGTCCAGTTCTGGGCACCACAGTTCAAGAAGGACACTGACAAACTGGAACGTGTCTAGAGGAGGGCAACCAAAATGGTCAAAGGTCTGGAAACGATGCCTTATGAGGAATGGCTAAGGGAGCTGGGCATGTTTAGCCTGGAGAAGAGGTTAAGGGATGATATGATGGCCATGTTCAAATATATAAAAGGATGTCATATAGAGGAGGGAGAAAGGTTGTTTTCTGCTGCTCCAGAGAAGCAGACACGGAGCAATGGATCCAAACTACAAGAAAGAAGATTCCACCTAAACATTAGGAAGAACTTCCTGACAGTAAGAGCTGTTCGACAGTGGAATTTGCTGCCAAGGAGTGTGGTGGAGTCTCCTACTTTGGAGGTCTTTAAGCAGAGGCTTGACAACCATATGTCAGGAGTGCTCTGATGGTGTTTCCTGCTTGGCAGGGGGTTGGACTCAATGGCCCTTGTGGTCTATTCCAACTCTAAGATTCTATGATTCTATGATTCATACATCAATGTCTGTCACATGAGAACTTCAGCCATCGCTTGAACATGTGACACTGCTGTCATAGATAATTGCATAGTAACATAGAATTCCTGCCATATGATAGGTAGAGCATTTGGATAATGAAGGTCCATTTTTAAATCTCAGCCCAACCATTAGGGCTGATCCACAAGGCGACAACACCTTCCCCCAGCATTTTTACAGCAATTGCCGTTTTGTTAAAGTGTGTCATCTGCTTTGGTTATGCTTCAGCAAAAGACCCAGACCTGCCCTATTTCTTAGCTTATTTTCCTAGTAAATGTATAGGAGGCTGTAATAAGAGATAGGGATATATTGCAAATCAGTCTGAGCCCTTGGGAAAAGTTAGAAAGAAATCTAAATATGTAACACATAAGCTGGAACATGATAAGCCTGTCTTAGTATTTGTTGTTATACACCAGCTGTGTGAGCCTGAGAGTCAGTTTTTCACCTCTATGGCATTTCCAAGTTTATTTCAACTTCTGCCTACAAACAACATTAACCATATTTTGCTGATTAATTTTTGCTGATATACCTATGGAAAATAAAAATAATCTGACCTCTTTTCAGTGTCAGCCTCTATTTTGTGGATGTAGAAATGATTTAAGGGAGGTATTATTAATAATAATAATAATAATAATAATAATAATAATAATAATAATAATAAACAAATATTCTGTTAAGACTGACAGCCAATATTCCTGCATACCCTGAAACCTGACCACTTTGTGGGGTCTGATACTCCTAGGTCCAGATAAGTAGACAGAAAGGTATTATTATGACAGTTATTAATTGCCTTCCAAACCACCATCTCAAGGTGATCTACACATTAAACAAATAAAAGAAAAAAGCCTTGATAAGTGGACACTCATTTATACAGCTGGGAAACAATCATAGAAAGGTACATATATACATACAGTAAACATTTATAGTCACACAGATTAGAATTCCTACTTCATTCATAAACATGCAATGAAACATGCTTGACTGAGACTACAAGGGCATTTGAAAACGTTAGCTGTGTGCAGACAAACCCTTAATTGTTCTGAGGAAATCTGTCCAAGGGCTGGGGAATACAAGATTTAGCTTGCAATAGAGTCTTGTTTGGTGCTCAAGTTTGCATTTACATTCTTTCATTGCTGCATGCAACTATCTTTTTGATGCCACTCTATTCCCAAACGTTCTTTGCCAGAAAGCTGTCACTCTTTCAAAAATGATTGATACTGTACTTGCAATATATAGCAGACAGCTCACACGCCTTCCTCTCCATGTGTTGCCTGCAGAGGGATCAAAGGCTCTATCTTATCCAAAGAACAAGATATACCTCATGTGGAGATCAACACCCCCCCCCCCGAAAAATTGTTTGGATTCTACTTCTTAGGGGGGGAATCATCTTTAGTAATAAGTAACAATAAATACATGGAAGAACAGGTGAGAGCGAAGTGACTTGCTATTATGAGAATAATTAACACAAAAATTCAGTCATGTGAAAAATTCATGTCTACCAAAGGTATCTGTTTAATTTTTCATAAAAATGTAATCAACATCACTTTAAGACTAAGAGATATTTAGTATATTAGAATGTTCTTCAAATAATTTGGTCATCTCTACTCTTGAAGTACCCTCAAGGCTAGTGCATTGTTTTGTTCTAGGAAGGACTGGGTAAGATATCTATCCATCTGCAATCCCAGAGAGCCTGTCCGTGTAGGCAGTAATGAGCAAGATGACTCAGTAAATGACAGCAATTCATTTTATCTTTGAATTTAAGATCCATCAAAACAATATTATGCAGGGATTTTAACCTGAAGGACAATCAGTTAAGGATAACACTTCAGCAATATCATGTTCAATCTCTTTGTCATGCCGGGAATTATGTTACCTGAAGCAGCTTTAGAAAGAGATACAACTATAATGCCTACATGTTTCAAACTAGTCAATGACATGACTTAATGAAATAAGCCAGGAGTTCCCATACAGGGGTCCATAGACCTTTGGTCCACAAGCTTCATTCAAGTGGTCCATGGCATGTTTGCATTAAATATTCACATCAATTTAAAACTGTATTTTTATTGCTTCTTTTACTTCATTTCATTGCATTATAATTTTAATTCCATGGAATGCAAATTGCAATACAATACAGGACACATTCACGTTGTAGCAATCTTGTCACTCACGTTTAACAGATTAATAAAGTGCAGGTTTCGTCCAAGGATCATCAAAAGGTGACAAGGTCTGGAGAGGTAGAAAAGTGGAATGTTACTTAAGTCAATATTTTCTTTTAAGTGTGCTGCAGCTAAAAACATTCCTTTTAGACTAGATTTTTTATTAGGGGTTTGTTCCATCTACTCAAATTGCCTTGGCATGAGATGTAATTCCTCTGGGCATAATGAGCTTACTGCTTAATATAGGACTAACAAATGTAACTGCTATACATAGTCCTATGGATGTGAAGATGAATGATTCTTTGTACAAGATGAGATATGTAAATATGCATGGATGATGAGTGTAGCTAATATCCATTAAGACTTTATTTAAAACAAAGAAAATTGGCATATTACAGGAAGAAGCAAGATGTGTCTTGTAATACTTTGAATCACTTCACTATGTACTTCTAAAACTCTGAAATATATTTCGATATGCATTTTGATATGATCCATTTCTAATAAAATTATGAAATCAGACATTTGTTGCAAAGACCCCGTATGTGCAAATTTGGTCCTATTTACCAAGCACGATATGCACGTCTCCTGCAATGTGTTGCTAGTAAAACGTTGCCCCTGTTTTGTCTTCTTTCGGAGGTGGGGGAGATGGGGAAAACTTCCTTTTCAAAACTGCTGTTAGTCTCTGTATGCCTCACAGCCTTCGAGCCCCACTTCAAGGACTCCAAAATTTCTAAGGGGGAAGTCTACATATGAATATTAAAATAGAAATTGTATGGCCATATTCGATGTAGTTTTGCATCAGGAGTGCATCCACAATATTTGTCTAATCCTAGACCTATGTTCCAGAATTCTTGTCTGTACACATCTCAGTTCCATACTCACATACATTTTGCGTACACGGCACCCTCCCTCTGCTTTTGGCAACAAATGCCTAAGTTCTCACCCTAAATACCCTCCCAGATTCATATATCCCATATTTTTACCATTTTGGTGCAAAATGGAAAGAGTTTTATTTGCCCAAGCATTTGACTGATGCTATGCCTTTACGGCTTACTGTCTCTTTTATTGCTTGTTGGTTTCTTTGAAGGATTTCCATGATCATTTGCTAGAGAAAATTTTGGATTGTATATTTCAGTGTTTGAATTATATAAGCAACCTTGCAGGCCACTTGCATCATGAGCATGCAAATTATATTAGCAGAATGGCAGGAGTTTGCTCACGGCTAATCTGGGTCATGGTTAGTGTGAATGTTGCCCTTTTGTGGAGGGGAAACTCTGTGTGTTTTTAATCACCTGGAAGATTCTTGAGGAGCCTTTCGAGGCAAGAAAACTGGGACTATTTGTCTTCTAAAATGGAGTGCAGATAATATACATTCACAATTTTACATGAGTCCAACTGGATGGATGAGCCAGAAATGGGATGGAGCCAGCTTGCTTTCCAAAGAGCAGTGGAAGGCTCAGGAATGTCCCACAGCTGAGTAGGGAAGGTGTACTGGAATAGCTGGGCCATGCTGGCTGTGGTGGTCTGTGGTCTTCAAGACAAAATGTGGAATATGAAAGCAAATTTTCTGCTGCAATGAAGACTGTGCAATTAAGATTAGACAAAAAGCATTGCAAATGTCTCTTTTAAGCTTTCCTGATATTCTAATACAGTGGTACCTAGGGTTACATATGCTTCAGGTTACATACACTTCAGGTTACAGACTCCGCTAACCCAGAAATAGTACCTCGGGTTAAGAACTTTGCCTCAGGATGAGAACAGAAATCGTGCAGTGGCGCGCGCGGCAGCAGCAGGAGACCCCATTAGCTAAAGTGGTGCTTCAGGTTAAGAACAGTTTCAGGTTAAGAACGGACCTCCGGAACGAATTAAGTACGTAGCCAGAGCTACCACTGTACATACATTTGTAGCACAAAATCATTGAGATTTCTTCAGCTTCTGTGGAAATGTTGGCTTGAGATCCTCCATGCATTGGTCGTGGCCTGGTTATAGAGGCACCCAACCACTTCCACTTTGTAGGGCGAAGGTTAAATTGCCCTTTTATCAACACCCCTCAGAAAATGTTGAAAGATTTCACTATGGTTAAAAAAACCACCTGTCTCTTACCTAAGGCCAGTCTTGGAGTCTGCTTATATTTTCAGCAGTCGCTAGTCGGGGTCCTGCAGTGTCAGGCTTGCAAACAGTCCGTTGAAAGAACCAGAGGCAGTGACATAGCTCAGGCGAGGTAGGAGTCAAGTCCAGAGCAGTAAGCAAAGGGGGCAGGGCAGATGCACAGACAAAGTGAGGAAGATGCTCAGGTTGCAAAAGGTAGCATTCCAAAGGAAGAAAAGCATAACACAGGAGCCCGTGTGCATTAAAACAATGGGTTCAGAATAAAACTGAAGCATGAGTTTTCATGGTATACCCAAGAATGCACAAATCATATTCATACATTTCAGTCTGACCACTTCCTTTAACACACACCAATCTTAAATACATGGATTGCGATCCAAAGTCTCACAGCCAAGTCCAGTTGTCAGTTATGGAAGAGAGCAAAACACTGCAAGCAAAAGCTGCTCCGTAGCCAGCAGAGAGGAAACCCTGGCTGGATCGTGACCGTTACTTGGGAGGAAATTCCATTAACGCCTATAGCATTTACTTCCCAAGTGTTGTGCCTAGGACTGCAGTGTAAATGGACCACGTTTGATGCAAAATGTTTGTGGTGAAGAAACTGTGTAACTGACTGTAATACATCAGATGACATTCAGACCCTAGCATACTTCTTTTTTTCCTCTTTTTAAAAAAAGGCAAATTTAAACCATGCTGGAATGTTAAAGAGGTTCTCTTTTGGAATCCTTTATTTTGGAAAAATTCTAAACAGCCCTGGTGGAGAAAGAATACAGAAATTGAAAACAGGACGATAGTTACGTTTAATAGCCGTCTGTGCTGTTCCTCTCATTACTGACAACGCAAGCACAATCCCTACAGTTTATAACAAGATGGGATGTGTGCATTTGTGTAAATAAGCATCTGATATTTAGGGGGGAGGGAGGCTCTGTGTGCACTGCTGCCAGCAGCATAATGAGATCCTCTTTTCCCTCCTCCATTCTGGGTTACTGGAAAGGGGGATTTCTTCCTTCCTCCGGTCCCTCCCACTCCTCCAAGTTCACATAGGGACAAGGCATCTATCTTTCCAGCCTTTATAATCAGCACTTGATTTGCTCAAAGCATATGGGCTTCAGAAAAGGCCCTCGCTGCAAATCAGAAGCAGGCCTTCCATGTGGGCACAGTATTAGCAACATTCCCATGACACCTCATCAAACAAACTCAAGTCCTCTGGAGGAAAAGTTGAGATTAACGTTTCAAAAGCGGCAGTACAGTAATGTGCTCATGGAAAGTAGCGTTTCATGCGAGTCCTCTTCCTCTTCCCTCCCTCTCAAGTCCAAAAAAGCAGAGGCAAAATCCCCGCAAAACTGTGGTCCGCAGAACAGACAGAGTTTCATATCCTTCGTCTCTTATTCTTTTCTTTCACTTTCATGCAGTCGGGTTATTGGGTTGTGGTTGTTGTGGTTGTTGTTGTTTTTTTGCACATTACTGTTTTATTTCCAGAGCACTTTTTTACTTTTCTCACTACAAGCCACTGTTTCAGAGACACTCTGTTTTCTGAGCAAAGGGGTTTGGTTTTGTGCCTGGCTCTGTGTGTGTGTGTGTGTGTGTGTGTGTGTATGTAAAACACTGCCCCCCCCCCCCAGATGGCACATGAATTGCTAATGTCATTGCAGTGTGCACTAAGTCTTTCGGAGGGCAAACAGATGCTTTATTTATTTCATCAATTGATATGTAATTGGCTTAATTACCGTCATCTCTAAAGGGTGTGCAATAAGCTTAGCAAGCAGCATAGAGATATAATCAATTAAATACTAACTATAAAAGTAGAAATAGCTTATGCCTGCTGAAATAAAAGGGCCACAAGATGCTGGAAGTTCAACAGCTTCTAAGCGAAGAAAAGAAGACGAGCAGATCTGATCGTGGGTGTCTCACGTCATTTCTTGTTTGGTCCACTATCGTTTGTAATGTAATTAGCAATCAGTAGAAGAACCCTCTGCCTACTCAGTCCAGGCAGAACCACTAAAACTGGCATTACTATGTCAAATTCTTTCTTCTCTAATGCTTGTAGCCTCACTGACTCCATCTTCTATCAACCTGGTGTCTAGCTAGGGTGCATGAGAGTTGTAGTCCAAAATACCCAGAGGGCACTAAGTTGGTGACGGTTGGCTTTCTACATGCTACGGCATCATCACATTGGGTGTTTCTCAGTTCTATTTCATTAGCTGTCACTGGCAGGGACAAAGAAACCTGCAGAATGATAGCCACTTTCACGCATGTGCCATGCACCGGAGGGGGTAGGACTACATTTTGCCAGGCCCATCCCCAAAATTAACCCCCACCCTGCCAAATGCTGAGGTCTTAATGAAAATGGTCTCCCTGTAGCTTCTGGTGCCAATGGAAAATTCTCTCCCACTGTGAACAGAAGCTTCTGGTACAGTTTTCATGGGACCCACGGAGAGGGCGAAGGCAGGAGTCTATCACCACCACTGCAGTGCACCAAGACGTAATTGCCTCCCCGCTCCTCCATGCCTGCTACTTAAATTAAAGAATTAGGCACATTGACTGCAATCACACAATGAATGTCACATCTAGTTTGGCTCTAAGCAAACCCTATGGAAGGCTCTATCTGGAGAGGGGCATTAGTGGAGAATACCGTGTTACATAAATTGCTGTGCAGAACCACACTTAATTTTGCTTCCCACTGATTATGCATTTGAATTGCTACAGCAGCTGTAAAGGACCCTGGGCTAACAATCAGGCTAAGAACAGCTGGATCAGAATGTCAGTACATTTCCCTAACTTCTTGGGGATAAAACATAAAGTCTATTGAATAAGCCAAACAGAAGACAGGGGTTTTTTGCATGGCTATTTGCCAGCACATCGACATCCAGTTTCTGGGAGCCAAGATGCAATGGCAAAAGTTTGCACTTTACTGATCTGCATTCATGCAAATATCCTTATTAGCATTTGGTACCTGCAAGAGACATCATAATCATCACAATCATCATCATCATGTGGCCCAACCTTTTAAGCCTGTTCCGCCATCGATATTGCAGGAAGTGGCTGTAATAACAGGAGGAATGTGCGAAAGAACAGGAGACTCCACTAAACATTCTTCATAACATTGTGACTCTGGTTGCTTGACTTCTGGGACCATTTCCAGGAAACTACAGCCTGAAGAAATAGTACAAATGGTGACTATGAAGCCCACGAAATTAGGAATGAATCTGGCACAGAAGTTAGTCATTTTAAGGGAAAAGGCCAACTGGGAACTGCTCTGTAGACCTGGCAGCTGATGAATAGCCCCTATGTGTGGGGAGGAATGATACCTTTGGCAAAGAGATGAAACAAACTGCATTAGAAACTTCTAAATTAAATGTTTTCAGGGCAGAGCATGATCATGCAGCGGGTAACAGAAATGGATCTATGGAAAATGTATAACATGTGATAGTCAAGACTAGGCTGATGTAGCCTAGTGGATCATGGTATGTCCCACAAAGGCGGCTGAAGAAAAGAAACCAGGAATGCCAGTTAGGGCCATTTAAAATGCCCAAAGACAACTCTTCAAAATCAACACAGCTGCGAGGACAAAGAATGGGCTTAAACACAGACAGGTCTCATTTTATTCTGTGGATGGAGGCATTTTGCACAGCACATGGGACACTGACCCTGCACCACAGCTGGTCTTGCAACTCAGAGGTAGCCAATGTGGGGCCCAGATGCATATCCAATCGTCAGGGATGATGGGAGTTGTAATCCAACAACATATGGAGGGCACAATATAGGCTAAATCTTTCCCTGCCCTTGATCTCAAGCAAGAGATTCAGGCCGTACACCATATTGGAAGACAGAGTAATCTGTGTGTTTATTGTACAGAACACATACCGTATTTTTATGTATATAAGATAAGACGACCCATATTTTTTTGAATCCAAAATTAAGAAATCGACTTGTTGAGCTTTTTTGGGAGGTCTCCATCGCCAGTCGCTCACCCAGCCAGTCACCACCACTTCCAATCACCCACCCCCTCTGTGTTCACAATCCATGTATAACACAACCCCCAATTTCTGCCTAATAATTGTTGGCAAGAAACATCGTCTTATACACGGAAAAAATATGGTAGGTTTTGAATGTATATTAAAGGCGCTGGAATACTTCATGAATTGTACCCCTACTTGTTTTGCACACAAAGAGGAGCAAAGGCTTAATATATCATTATAACAGTCAAATATGAATTCATGTAGCACAGTTATTTTCACCAAAACAGCACATACGGACATTTTACTACAAGACCCACATTTCAAGATGCGGACTTTATCATTATTTGACATATATACCACTGTCCAGACAAGAAGTTGCTATATTTGTCAATGTGATTAGGAAAGTGATAGGAATGTACCAAGAAAAGAAACACTTCCCTCTCTTTGTATGTCTCTTCAATATGGCTGTCAGGTGCATAGCAGAATGGGCCTGCTGCCTTTGAAGATGGCAAAATCTGCTTGAAGTTCATTTTCCTACACATCACTTGATCTTAGCCAAAAGGCCGAGAAGCGAAGTTCGTTTTCCTGTGTTAGTGTGAATATCTGCACCTTTTAACTCCTGAAGCTCCCCTACTCATACCTTGCTTGCTATTGGTTCTGCTCTGTAATAACCTTCATTTTTAACATTTCCTCAGCCCCCATGCTCAACAGTTCTTGTGGGGCTGGGGGCTGGCTGCTAGTCTAAGGGTCAAACTAGGCGAAATGCCATTTGTGCAATTAGCAACTCTGTGAATGACTTCTAAAAGCTCAATGGCCAGTAGAGGGATGCAGTCTGCATTGGCACCCTGGCGCAAAGTATGCAGCCTTAAGCCTTGGCTCTCCAGTGCAAATAGCAGGTACTTGATGTGGATTGGGGCATAAGGTTAAACCCAGGGTCCCAAACCCTCCAACATTTCTCTGATGAAAATAGGGATGTCCTATACAACAACAACAACAACAACAACAATAATAATACATTATTTATACCCCACAAATCTGACTGAGTTGCCCCAGCCACTCTGGGCAGCTTCCAACATATACTGTATAAAACATAATGAAACATTAAACATTAAAAAAAAACTTCCCTGTGCAGGGCTGCCTTCAGACGTCTTCTAAAGGTTGTAGAGTTATTTATCTTCTTGCTTTGGGGGGAACATAAGTCCATACCGTCCAACATTTTGTCCGAAGATAACAGGGACGTCCTAAGGAAAAGTGGGACATTCTGGGATCAAATCAGAAACCGGGACAGCTTCTGCAAATCTGGGGGGCTGTCCCTGGACACTTACGGGGTCTGGGGTCCTGATCCAGTTTTGTACCCACACCTACAATGCACTTGAAATAGCCACCACTCCTTGTATAAATGGTGTCTCATCAATTTTGGCCCTTAAAAGGTAAAGGGACCCCTGACCATTAGGTCCAGTCGTGACCGACTCTGGGGTTGCGTCGCTCATCTCGCTCTATGGGCCGAGGGAGCCGGCGTTTGTCTGCAGACAGCTTCCGGGTCATGTGGCCAGCATGACTAAGCCACTTCTGGCGAACCAGAGCAGCACACGGAAACGCCGTTTACCTTCCCACCGGAGTGGTTCCTATTTATCTACTTGCACTTTGACCTGCTTTCAAACTGTTAGGTTGGCAGGAGCAGGGACCAAGCAATGGGAGCTCACCCCATCACAGGGATTTGAACTGCCGACCTTCTGATCGGCAAGTCCTAGGCTCTGTGGTTTAACCCACAGTGCTACCTGCGTCCCTTAGACTGGACCAAAAGCAACAGTGCCTGTGAGACCAGCAGTTTCTAAACAGTGACTCAAGGAAGATGATACATGCACATGTAGCACTGTGGAACTCCAGGCAGAAGTAGAACCACCACCCCAAGTATTTAGCATGGCATAGTGGTTAGTGTGTCAAGTTAGGAAGAAGTGGGGAGAACCAGGTTCAAGCCTCCACTCAGCTATGAAGCTCAGTAGCTGACCTTTTACGAAAGGACAAGAGGCAGTACTGCAGCCCCCAGGCAATACTGCAAATTCTTCCTCCATCCTTAGCCAACTTAGCTGAGGACAAATCAAAGGTGACATGGATCCCCAACTGCAGCACCTGGAAAGGGATGAACTTCCTAAGCCATTTGCCTCGCAAGAAAACTACCATGAATGCACTACCAGCCAGCAAGGGGAGGGAGTGTGTGGGTGTAGGAGGAAGTTCTGGTCTTTTTGCCAGCCACAGCTGGGCAGGCACTGAGTCTGTGCTATCCATTAATCATTATTAGGAACTGAGTGAAATGTGCTATTCTTTTCAAATCTCTTTTCAAGCTAACCGCTCAAGATTGCATCATTTGTTTAATTTCTAATTAATGTTTAAGAAATAAAACAACACTATTTTTTCAATACAGTTTTATGAATGGTTTAGTATGCCATGTGGCCAAACTACACATCATTTAAAAACTTGTGGACCCATTCCACCACCACCCTTTTGAAACTAGTAGCTGGGAGTGGGGATCAGAACTGCAGCATGCAGTCAGTGGGTTAACTCTTCCCTCCCACACTTTGATCCCAACAAAATTTCTCCCCCACCCTGTTTCCATTTGCAAGTGTAGGGAAGCTGCTGTTGGTGAAAGTTACACACTGACTGTTAAGTGTAGATTGACCCACAGTATTTGATGTTGATGATGATCCTTAATGGTTTCATGTATATAGCCTTGTTTAGGCCCAGCAATAAAACATAAATCACCATAAAAATACAAATAATCATGAAAGTGTCTGGATAATAAACAGTTTCAAAGCCACAAAATGGTCATCAAGGGATGCCTGAAAGTCAGTACTGCCTGCCAAATCTCTGCTGGAAGAGTACTGCACAGCATGGAACTAGTGACCCTAAATGCACAGCATCTAATGGAAGCTACTTGGGTCTCTGTAACACAGGGGATTCTCTGGACGATCTCATGGTAAACACATTGGGGGCAGAAGTGGAATAGCACACACTAGCCCCATGCCAACATCCTCATCTTCATTAGCTGTGACCCTAGTCCTTTGGGCATTGAATGGAGCTAGCTAAATGCAGTTAGAATGTTCTATGATCGCTCATGGTTCCTAGTGATGGGAGGATTCAAAGTACACAGTCATCCAAATACACAAAGATTGCTCCTTCAGACATGTACAAAGGTCAGGGTAGAGGCAGCAGGACTGGGCATATTGGAGGTAGGGCTACCCACTCCTCCCATCGCACATTATGAGAACGCCTAAGCTGGGTTTATGCAGCCGAGTGGTCAAGCCAATAAAGTGGTCATGATTTTTCACAACAGGACATGGTAGACTACTAACATTCACCAGAATTTTGCATTTCCTGGTATTGTTAAGCATTCTAAAATCAGCAGTCTAAAACCAGTTTTCTCAAGAAGATGGTGTTGCAGCCGAATGTAAAGCAGACTGGGGTGTAGGCGTGCTTATGTCATAATTATGAAGCACATAGAATGAGACAATCATACACTGGCATAGACAGGAGATTGATGAATGGAGAGATTTTGTGATAAGAGCCAGCCTGCGTGGTTAGGTTGACTAATATTGTAAGTGTGAGAGAGAGTGCAAGCAACCAGAGAACTTATTCATCGAACAATGGAGCAATTTCATCATGCCCTGGCGCAATGAGATGTGGGATGATGTTCAACCGCACAGCCTGTTGAAAACAATATAGTAATGGCTTAGCCTCACTTCTGCTCACTCAAATGAAATACGGATGTATTTTATTCTTCCTCATATATATGTGCGTATACATAAACACACACATACATGTACATAAGTGTGTAAAATGTATTTGTTTAAGTTTATATGTCTGAAATATCTAAGATAAATTCCTGCATGCCTGTTATAATCCATATAAATATTTTAAAGAGGAATAAGTGAATGCAGAGAGGAAGTGGTTGTCTTCTGTCAGGGAACATGCTGAGGACGGCTGTACTGAGGAGGAACGGTGGGAGCCACCCCTCCCCCTGTTCCTGATTCAGATCCTGAATCTTCCCAGCAGCAGGGAAGTAGTATAGATTTGGAACAGTGGTTTGCAGTGGGACATAGTTCAGAAGACAGGAGCTGGGGAAAAATGGATGGGGAACAGCTAGGAGAACAAACACTGGGAGACAGAGGGTTAACAGATTCACTGTCTCTGGAAAGCATTCATCCACTCTCCCCAAGGTCAAGAAGATCTGAGAAAGTGGCAGAACAGAAAGCACACAAAGCACAAAGGCGACAAGCTCATATTACAAGACGGAGCAGTGATGTGGATTAATAGGGACGTAAGGGGGGGATTCTTAATTGGGAGCACCGCCATTTCTGGGAGATGTGTTCTTTGTTCTCTCGCTGTGATTATCAAAGTTTCAAACTGGTAAGAAGACCCCTTTTCCTTTGTTCTGCTTATCTACTGCCCCAGGGGGAGGAAGCCGATTCCCTGAAGCCTGCCATCTTCTAATTTATAGAATTAGAATAATATAAATTCCTCTTGGGAAAAGGATCTAAATATTTGTATAGAGGGCATGGACATCTTCTAATAATGGAATACATTGTTCTAGAGCGGGTCTGTCTAACAGGTCGATCACGATCTACTGGTCGATTGCATTGTGTCCCTGGTTGATCCTGGTCGCTCTTGTGATCCTGAACGATTTAGCGAAAAGAAGAGAAAAGAAAAGAAAAGAAAAGAAAAGAAAAGAAAAGAAAAGAAAAGAAAAGAAAACTCAACAACTTTGGCTTCCCACAAAAAGATGAACAACTTTGGGTAGATCACTGCCTTTTTTTTATAGGTGGGAGTAGATCACAGTCTCTTGGAAGTTGGACACCCCTGTTCTAGAGCATGGCAGTCTGGACCCAGGGAAGACCAAAAGGCACTTAAAAAGTGGGCAGGATTGAGGAGACAAAGGTATAGAGGGCATAGACTGGAAAGCACTTTGGAACTCAAAGTGGTAAAAATCAGCACCTGCACATGTGAGGGAATGTTCCTTAAA
Organism: Podarcis bocagei; assembly: GCF_964188305.1. NCBI lineage: Eukaryota > Metazoa > Chordata > Lepidosauria > Squamata > Lacertidae > Podarcis > Podarcis bocagei. Next base: position 28,561,900 of record NC_138137.1, read on the forward strand.
AAATCGAAACTGATGACATAATCTTTCTCCTATTACTTCCAATACATCACCAAACTGTTGGAGAGATTGTGGGAAGGAAGGGACTTTTGGTGGTGATGTTTTTTTTTCTAAAAATGAAATTTATCAGGAGTTGGCAAAGATGATTAAAACATATTCTAATTTCTCCTGAGTTAGCCCTACAAAATATGTGGACAGAAATACACCAAAAGGACACCAAAAGGATTTTTTTAAAAAATAAATTACATGGATGTTGCCAGCTGTCAGGATCTCTATAGCACAACAGTGGAAAAGGTTTTTAAAAATCTGCCTATATCCTTATGGTATAAAAAATATCTGGAATTGCAGAGAAAAATAACACATAGCTTACATGTTATAAGGGACATTTCTGTTCAGTATGGTGGGATTTTATGTCATATACAGTTGTTTATATTCAGATTTACAAGTCTATTTCCCCACACCCCCTAGAGAAAAGCAGAGAAAATATCTTAAAAGTATCCAGCTAGTGAACCTTCAAACTGTGTGGTCTTGGATTCCTATCTGGCCCATATCAGAACTGACTAAATTATTTCCTATGTATCATATGTCTTTGCATTAGTTTGCAGCTGTGCTTGATGTCTTTTTTATCACATCTCTCGTTTGTTGGGATTTATTTCCCTTTTTGCACCGCTTGCATGAACACAGAATTAAGGATCTGGGAGAAATTAGGTTTGGTTCACATTGCCCTGCAAATTTGCGCTTCTGGAAATAATAGGTGAACTAAAAAGCAGCTATCCTTCAAACATCACACTTCTCCTGAATATTATGCAGTTCTTAATCGAAATATATGTGTGCCAACATGCATATTAAAGGAAAGTGTGCACAATATCGCATCTTTTAGAGAACATGTGGCAAGCAAAATTTCAGAATGGAAAAAATGAGAAACTGAGATTGACAGATTTGTCCATCACTGCATAGCACACAAAGGATAACAAAGTATAATGTTCAAACAAGCTGGCAGTAGGTCCCCCATTGCCAACTTTTTCCCATTATTTATTTACTTACTCAATTTATATGCTGCCCTGACTTCTGAAGGAGCCCAGTCCTTTCACTAAAACTATCGTCCAAGTCCTCTGCTTCTCACTCAGCTTATCTCTCACACAAAAATCTAGCAATCTGGTAGAAAATGAGGACAGGAAGCTGCCAGATCAAGTTACGTAGCTCAGCATTGTCTGTTTTAACCAACCGTACCTCTCTGACATCTCAGACCAGGGCCTTTTTGGACCCACCTGGAGATGTAAAGGAATGAGCCTGGGACCATTTTGCATGCAAACCAAGTGTTTTCGCACTGTGCTATAGATTGGAGAAGAGAGAATACTTTGTTCAAATGTCTGGAATGCAGTGATCATTTAGCTGCAGGTTGTATTGATTTCGTAATCAAGCCAAGGGACCGAATGCCTCCAAAATTATGTTTGCTTACATTCTTTTGTTAAATTGATCCCCTTTATGCCATGCCCTTTATGCAATGACAAACTTAGACAGCATCTTAAAAAGCAGAGACATCACCTTGCCAACAAAGGTCCATATAGTTAAAGCTATGGTTTTCCGAGTATGGAAGTGAGAGCTGGACCATAAAGAAGGCTGATCGCCAAAGAATTGATGCTTTTGAATTATGGTGCTGGAGGAGACTCTTGAGAGTCCCATGGACTGCAAGAAGATCAAACCTATCCATTCTTAAGGAAATCAGCCCTGAGTGCTTGCTGGAAGGACAGATCCTAAGCTGAGGTTCCAATACTTTGGCCACATCTTGAGAAGACTCCCTGGAAAAGACCCTGATGCTGGGAAAGATAGAGGGCACAAGGAGAAGGGGACGACAGAGGACGAGATGGTTGGACAATGTTCTCGAAGCTACCAGCATGAGTTTGACCAAACTGCGGGAGGCAGTGGAAGACAGGAGTGCCTGGCGTGCTCTGGTCCATGGGGGTCACGAAGAGTCGGAAACGACTAAACAACAACATGCCATAATGGGCATACGGGGCTTTCATAGCTTCAATGCACAAAGTGCGCAAGCCCTGACTGCTGACCATTGGGGCTCACAAAGCTCTGTGTGTGATGTTTTGCAAGCCCCACTGATCAGCGGATCAAAGGTGTGGACTAAACTCAGGTCTCCTCATCTCATTGTGATGTCAGGTGATTGACAAGTGGGTGATACCACCCGACTGTCAAACTCAGCCCCTGGGGGTGGAGGAGATCAGGATTCTGCCCATGCCTGCCTTACAGGCAAAGACATGGGCATAAACAAGTGGTCCAAGTGTGGTGGAAGTGGTATAAATATTTGCTGCATTCTAAGACATTCCTTCTTAGGGCTAAAGACGTGTGTTCAAATGACTTTCACCTCACTGTAGAATGCCAGTCTCTTTTCATCCTATATATGCAGGGAACGGGGAAAGAAAAGGAGAATGCGCAGGCAAGGATTTCTATAGTAAAAAGCATTGCCTTCATTTCCCCCCTCCTTATCTGATATTTATCCCCTTCATTGCTTTTACATACTGCAGGGCAGAAACCAAAGCAAACAAATAAGAATGATTACAGCCGACTTTTGCTAGTAGCTAAAATCAGGATTGTTGATGCATGCAGACAGGTCAAATACTGTTGTGATTTCGCATCAGCTTCTCCTGCTTTATTTCCATATTTTGAACGCTCCCTTTAGGTTATGGCTGAAAACAAGAGGGAATCTATCTTCACTCTGGAACACAGGGAGGGCTCTCCTCACGAAACAAGAGCAGCATTCTGCCGGTGGGCTTGCCAGAGGGTACAACGTGACTGAGAGGATGAACTGCCCTCACTTGCCCTCACTATCAAGACAAAATACCTTTGTTTTGATGTACCCTTCATGAGACACAGAGGGATTGCACATCTTCAACGACCAGTTACTTCCACTCTTCTGCTCCTACTTATGATAATGTTAGCTAAGATACAGAGTGGCATCAGTCCACCAAAATTGCTGGTCATTCCTTTGCTGCGTCATCCCAGTATCGAGAGAGGACAAGCCACCATCACACAGCCTTCCCCTCTGACTGTTGCCCATGGTAAAACACAAGCAGATACCTGATGGATGAGTCTATCTTCTTCAGGATCCTGTTTCCCACAATAGATAATCAGATGCCTATTTTAGAAATTGTTTTAGGAATGAACTCACAGCTTAAAATAATCAACAAAATGTTAAAATATGTTCTGCTGCCCAGAGCGGTGCAAACGTTTTATAAAATGTTGTCTTTAGAGATGCTGAGGAAGAATACAAACAGATACACTAAGGATGAAGCCTTGGGAAGGGTAAATCATCAGACGAAGGCAACTTTCAGCTGTGCGCCTGAAGTGCGATTGCTCAGACTCCATCATGTAGAGAGTGCAGCCATGTCGATACTTGGAAGGATCTAAGCTTTCTGCAGAATGTGTCATTGCACAGTGAAATATACTCGGAGTCAAGTGTGGATTTCATGCTCTTTATTCAGCTCATAGTAGTGAGGAATGAATGTTCCCCCAAAATATCTGCTTTATATACATTATTTACACAATGGGCCATGCGTGATTGGCTAATTCTGGGATTCTCCTGTAGGCCAATCAGGTTGCGGATTCACTTCCACCTGGAGCTGGATTGGGTGGCTCCTGCAGACCAATCATACAGCTGCATTGTTCTAGGACCAATCAGACTGCTGCATTCTGAATCCTATTGTTCTAGGACCAGTCAGACTGCTGTCTTTTGGATCCTATTCAACTCAGTACATAACATACAGTTACTGCCTAGTGAATGTGAGCATGTTCTTAATCACGGACTGAGTTGATTTCATTACATCTGAATACCAACATATCATGCAAATGGGATGATTTTACTCCATCATCACCATTATGCAAAAATGTGCAAGGAGGATTCCCCATGCCAACTTGGCCTCTTGTTTCAATCATTCACACTTCCCATCATGAAGATTTCTGTTTAGAACGGCCAATATATTTGTTAACTTTATTTAGCAGAATTTGTACACCACATAGGGGTAGGTAAGGACACGTAGACATGGCCAACGAGCACGTACGTTTATCCAGTACATACTATTTCTACAGACAAAAGTTTCTCAGTATGCATTGTCTTATGCAGTGTGCGCCGGAGAAAACAGGATTATCTTATGCATGATTCTATCAGTATGTGAAACGAAAGATAGCAAGATCAAGAAGGCTCACAATACAATGTGCAGTTCCAGGAATACATCAGACTTTGTGTGAGTTTATCTTCAGGAAATGGAATCGTATTAATCTGCTTTGGTTAAGAGGTTGAGGGCTCTCTTTATCTTTTTTAATAAACCAATTACATATTAACTTCATTTGATTTAGCAGAAAAAGGGAAACAGTCTCTATATTATTGATAAAACAGAAAACATGAGCAAGCTATTCTGAGCAAATTAACCCTGTTTTTAAGATGGCACTTAGTTTGACACACGAGAACCCAACCCTGCTTTATTTTGGTGTCCTCCTGATTGTTCTGCTGCACAGAGCTTTGGATGTCTGCCCCAAAGCCCTGAAGTCCACAGTTCTATGGCACAGATGTGCAAGGATGCCAGACATGTGTCAAGCTGGTGATCCAATCAACACCAGTGCACCATGGCCAATGCACTAAAATCCATTGGATTCCAGTCGAGGTTCCATTTTCCTCAGTAGCAACCCAGAAGAGTACACGATAAAAACCACAGAATCCTGGCTGTAATTGAAACAAATGGCTCTGTTTAATAACACACAAAGTTTAATAGTATTATTAAATTATATAGAATGGAATTATGAATGATATGAAACTTGATTGGATCATCAGGATAACAACGAAAGGGCGTCAGGTGTTATATGTGGCTAGAACTAGTCACTTGAAAGCTCTCCTACTGCTTTGGATGTCCTTGGACCCAACTGAAAATTGACCTAAAAAAGAACAGCAAGGCAACTGCAGGCTTATCCACACTTATCTCCCCCCCTGCTCTGTCTAGGCACAGGAAGGCAGTGCACTTTAATAATAATAATAATAATAAATAATTTTATTATTTATACCTCGCCCATCTGGCTGGGTTTCCCCAGTCACTCAAAAGCCACTTTAAAGTGAGAGCATGTTTGTTTTGCCCCAGAGTTTCCCCCTCGAAAACCTTCTCGAAAATCAGAGCAAATGTCTATTTGGGTTTCCACAGACTGACGTTTGCTCTGATGGAGCACTGAAGAGCGGGTTTTGCAGGGGAAGCTCCAGGGTGAAAGAAACGGTGCTCAGATATGGAGCTTTGAAGTGTGGTCTGTGCCTGGAAAGAGAAGAGGAAAGATAGGTGTAGATAAGCCCTGAGTTGTCCCCAGAAGGGACAAAAGTCTCCCAGGTCTATTTCATCAACAGAGGATCTTGCTAAAACAGAAGGTTTCCTTCTAATACAGAATCTTTTTCTAGCTTACCCTAAATAATCATAATAAACTCCAGTTTATTTATATATTTATATATATTTATATACTGAATCCTCATTTTTAATTTGCCATAAAAGTACTTTAAACATCAATGTAGCTCCCAAATTGGTAGCATAGAGACATAGTGCTGGAGGAATTGCATTTAAACACCATTCACCTTAAAGTAATAAATTGCAATGAGCTACTTTTGAACGTTTTGCTGATTTTTTTGCTATTACTTTACATTGTTCATTGTAGATTATATTATAAATGGAAATAAAATATAAAAAAACAAAACTGTAAAAATATGAGTTGTAATAGCACTGGTGACATACAGGAAGCTTCTGGATATGTTTTTAACCACAGAAATGCTGCCATTCTGTTAACTCTTCCGCCTCTGAACCACTTAACAGGTGTGTCTAGGAAATCCACTTGTCGACTATGTGCAGAGTGCCTTGCCAGATTCCTGACCTTTTGCACCTTGAAGGAGGATCGTATGAGCCCACCACATTCTAAATACAGCTGCGGAAGTAAAAAAAGAAAGAAAATGGAACTGCCATGTCCTGATTTAGATGCCCTCCTAGACAAACAGAGTAACTGTCAACATTCCTTCCTGCCCCCACCCCCAGGTCAAGCTCAAATACTTGTTTGATCAAATAATTGTAAGAAATCTTCTTCTTCTGCATTATCCTATCTTCCAGTTTGGATGATACGTGTTTAATAATAACATTAAGCTGGTGACTACAGGAGCACACATTCTATAAATAATAGCTCCTCCCAAACACCCTATTTTTAGATGTCATTACATCTAAGACTGGTGTCATTCAGGAATGTTGCTTTGGAATACAATTCTGCTTCAGCATCAGATATCATGCCATCCTAACAGCCACTTGGCATTCATGCAAAAATAACGGCAGCAAGATCGCTCCTTTGATTCATTTGGGCGTGCAAAGTGCAGAGGAATTCCTCTGCAGCTTGCATTTCTTGCTTCACGCCCCAAATAACAATAATAATAAACAAATATTTATTGAATTTATATACCGCCCTATATCTGGAGGTCTCAGAGCGGTTCACAGAAAAAAATAAAAATATAAAACCACAAAATACATAATCAAAATATAAACAACAACCCAATACCCCCCCCAAACCACCACATTTTAAAAGGGCATAGGATGTCAATCAAATCAGCCAAAGGCCTGGTTAAAGAGGAACGATTTTGCCTGGTACCTAAAGGTGTATAATGAAGGTGCCAGGTGAACTTCCCTGGGGAGAGCATTCCACAGACGGGAAGCCACTGCAGAGAAGGCCCGTTCTCATGTTGCCACCCTCTAGACTTCTCGAGGAGAAGGCAAACAAAGAAGGGCCTCAGAAGATGATCTCAGGGTCCAGGTAGGTTCATATGGAAAGAGGCGGTCCTTGGGGTATTGTGGTCCTGAGTCGTTTAAGGCTTTATAGCACTTTGAATTGGGTCCAGAAGTTCATTGGTGGCCAGTGCAGTCGGACTAGGAACGGTATAATATGCTCAAACCATCCTGCTCTGGTGAATTCTGTGCTAGCTGAATTCTGTGCTAGCTAAAGTTTCCGAACCATCTTCAGAGGTAGCCCTATGTATAATGCATTGTAGTAATCAAACCTTGAGGTTACCAGAGCATAGACAACAGTAGTTAGGCTATCCCTGTCCTAGATAGGGGCATAGCTGGGCCATCAGCCAAAGACGATGGAAGGCACTCTGGGCCGCTGACGCCACCTGAGCCTTGAGCGACAGCAAAGGATCCAGGAGTACCCCCAAGCTATGAACCTGCTCCTTCAGAAAGTGTAACCCCATAAAGAGCAGGTGATCTCCCACCCATCCGGTCTAGGGAACCACCCACTAACAGTGCCTCAGTCTTAATCTGGATTGAGTTTCAGTTTGTTGGCTCTCATCTAGCCCATTACCAAGGGAAGACACTGGTCCAGCACTTCCACTGCCTCATCTGCAGATGTAAAGGAGAAACAGAGCTGAGTGTCATCAGCATACCACTGACAATGTATGTACTCCAAACCTCTGGATAACTCCACCTAGCGGTTTCAAGTAGATGTTAAACAACATAGGGGATAGGGTTGAGCGCTGCAGAACCCAACATTGAAGGTTCCATGGGGCTGAAAATCATTCCCCAAGTAACACCATCTGGAAACGACCATCCAGGTAGGACTGGAACCACCCCAAAGCGGTGCCACCCACCCCTAGTTCGGACATTCGCTGCAGAAGGATACCATGGTCGATGGTATCGAAAGCCACTAAGAGGTTGAGGAAAATTACTAGGGACATGTTTCCCTTGTCTTTCTCTCGACAGAGGTAATCATACAGGGTGACTGAAGCAGTTTCTGTGCCAAAACTGGGCCTAAATCCTGACTGAAATGAATCCAGAAAATCAGTTTTTTCCAAAAGAGTCTGGATCTGGTCTGCGACCGCTCGCTCCAGAACCTTGCTCAGGAAAGGGAGATTAATTTCTAGGGTTTATTAATTTCTAGGGTTTGAGGGTGTACCACCCCCACCCAAATTTATAAGAGAGGATTAGGACAACAGTCAGGGATAGAAACTTAGTGATACAGAGAGATGGCACAGGTTAAGGGAACAGCTACCAGGAAGTAATTCAGCACTGAAAGTTTAGAGCATAGGAGTCAACTCCTAGGGGGCCAAGTCCCTTGCCCCCCCAAAAAAAAAAAATTTTGAGGGGGCTGGACCACCCCAGAGTTAATGGGCATTGCCATTCAAATGTGTGTGTGTGTGCGCGCGCGCGCGCACTGTGTCATGTGATCAATCTTGCATGGCGGGCCTTACCTCCCCCCAATATTTTATTCATGTTGGCACCCCTGGTATAAAGAGAGCACAGGAGGGTCAGAGTTAGAAGCTAAAAAAAGGTTGCTTAAAGGAAGTTGCTTGTTTTGTAGTATTTCTGTCTGATCCTTAATGATAATTAACAGCACATGAAACAGTGCATGTGTCCCAATTGCGCAGAGCTCCTACATGTGAACAGAGGTTTGTGCAATGGATATGGAGCCCCACTTAGCTGCCAAAATGGATATGCTCTACATACAAGTTACACATGGATAGGTCTACAGTAATTCCCACCTAAACTTAATAAAACTGAGTCCATAGCATTTACTGGTTTAGAACCTGAATATCTGTAAATAACAGAGCATGCATTTCAACATGGCTCTCATCGTAACAGAACTGCTGGTTCATTTCTAGTGAATCACAATTTCCGTTTGCGGAGAAAATATTGGCTTTTCTGTTATCTCTCATTTGCAAACAAAGTTAACTTTTTTTCTGAAATCACAGCACATGATCACCATCCGTAACAACCAATGATAACTGAAGGCAAGAGCGTGCCAAGAAAAAAAGTGAAGGCCAGGGTAAAGCTGCTGGCTGAAAAGCAAAAATGTTTCCAGAATAAGAAGAGTTCTGCAGGCCTAAACATTTTTATTTGGAAGGAAGAACAGAAGTGAAGGTGATGCCAAATGTGAGTTTGCCAAAAACTGCAGTCTTTCATCCAGGTTCCCCCTCTCCTTCCCACAACATTTAGTTCCTGGAAATCATGTTGTGATGTTTCTCCTTATCTTTCTAGAACAGCCCATAATGTCTAGCGGGATGAGGGTAGTAAAGGCCAACATTGTGGATGGTGAGTTGTCACTTGTGCTGGGACCACATCTAGTTTTTGCCCCCCGCCTCATGCTTTTTAGTGCGACAGCAGCCATGAAATTAAAAGACGCCTGCTTCTTGGGAGAAAAGCAATGACACACCTAGACAGCATCTTAAAAAGTAGAGACATCACCTTGCCAATAAAGGTCCGTATAGTAAAAGCTATCATTTTCCCAGTAGTGATGTATGGAAGTGAGAGCTGGACCATAAAGAAGGCTGATCGCCGAAGAATTGATGCTTTTGAATTATGGTGCTGGAGGAGACTCTTGAGAGTCCCATGGACTGCAAGAAGATCAAACCTATCCATTCTTAAGGAAATCAGCCCTGAGTGCTCACTGGAAGGTCAGGTTGTGAAGCTGAGGCTCCAGTACTTTGGCCACCTCATGAGAAGAGAAGACTCCCTGGAAAAGACCCTGATGTTGGGAAAGATGGAGGGCACAAGGAGAAGCGGACGACAGAGGATGAGATGGTTGGATAGTGTTCTTGAAGCTACCAGCATGAGTTTGACCAAACTGCGGGAGGGAGTGGAAGACATAAGTGCCTGGCATGCTCTGGTCCATGGGCTCACGAAAAGTCGGACACGAATAAACAACAACAACTTCCAAGTCAAACTGCTTAGGACTGCATTTCTTAACATACATGACAATGTACAAAAAGAAATCCTTCAACTTTTTACAAGCAACAAAAAGCTTCCCACTAAACAACTGTTGGCAGGATTGATGCCACTATTAGGCAGGACCAGTCCAAGCAATTTTGCTGCCTGAGGCAAGGGCAAGATGGTATCCCCATTTAAGATACAGAAGCTGACTAGATTAGTAGTTGAGTTTTATTTTGACACTGGTGATTGAGTAAGAGTCAACTACCAGTCTGGTTGGCTTTATACATGGAATGAGGGAAGGCGTCATTTTGTCCTTCACCTCAGGCAGAAAAATGTCTTGGGCTGGCCCTGACTGCTTTCAATGGTGCACAATGATGCAGACGGCTAAATAAAAGCATGATGTCTTCCATCTGCTGCTGACATCTGTGAGAAAGAAGAAGTGCCTGTTCTTGAAGAAGTTTCTTTTCCCTATATAATTCCAAATCCCCAGTCCTTAAAAAAAAAAAAAAGTATTGCTTTTCTTCTTGCTCCATAGCAAAATAAGCAGAAGCACTGAAATATGTTGTGAAATACCAGGAAGGAACTTGTATGAGATAATATTTCACAAGTTGATGGAAACATCAAAAGGGGAACTTGGTATTGGTTAAATTAAAATGCAGTGGTACCTCGGGTTAAGAACTTAATTCGTTCCAGAGGTCCATTCTTAACCTGAAATGGTTCTTAACCTGAGGCGTGCTTTCGCTGATGGGGCCTTCTGCTGCCACTGTGCCACTGGCACGTGATTTCCGTTCTTATTCTGGGGCAAAGTTTTTAACCTGGAGCAACCACTTCCTGGTTAGTGGAGTTTGTAACCCGAAGCGTCTGTAACCTGAGGTACCACGGTACATTAGATCATTCTGCTATAGGGAGCTAGGCAAGTGTGGTGGCCAAGTGAAGAATTTCTCTGCAGAAAAATCAGATTTAAATCACCATTGGGCCAAAAAGCTCACTGGCTGATCTTGGACAAATCACTATGTATCAGTCCAGAGTACCTTCGAGGGTTGCTGTGAGAAATGTCCCACATGACTTTTTGTCATTTTCTTTCTTCCTATTATTCCCCTCCATATCCAGCCTTTCGGTTTGGTGTTTCAGCACACCATATAATGTCAGAAATTAGTCACAGACCCCTCAAGCAATTGCTTCTCATGAGTAAGCAGACTCTACTAACTAGGTAATGTCTGACACAATATCTCGTACCTAAACAATTGTGACAAGATCCAGCCGTTTCTTGAAAAAACAAAGAAGGAGGTTTCATCCCAGGGGGAAAAAAACCTGTGACCGTAATTGGGTTATATTAAAACAAAGGTCTCAGAGAACCTGTGGGCTTCACACTACTTCTAACTGCTATATGAAAGCAGTAATTGATGTGGGGAGGCAAAAATTGGTTTGGAGATGAAATAGCAAAACACTGTCTCTGTTGATGATTCAGAGCTCAGGTTTGCAACATGCACCACATGATGCTCTAAACAAAACCCTTGGCACACACACAGGCTCCAGCCGCTCCCATTTTTTACCAGGTATTTTTGGTTTCGTGCTACCTGCTGCTTCTTTTCCTTTTTCTTTTGGTCTGTGTTTTAATCGGCTTGGAGTTTCTGCGTTTTCACTGTTGTTTGTGGCAGTGGTGGTCTGAGGGCAACCACTATTACCCTGTGAAATCTATTGTTTTGTACTCCCCCCCCCCCACAAAAAAAGTTTCTTAAATTTCCAAATATGTTCCTGGGCCCCCAAGAGTTGTTTGGCTTAAAGCCTTAAAAACGCAAATGACTACAAACAAACCTGGAGAACTCAGAGTAGAACTCTCTTAATGACTCATGACTGATTCATACAGTGTGTCACTTCCCCTTAGCTTGTTGCCAAAAGAATGTTTCCTACCGCATCTTTACTATTATATGGCCACCCTGTTATTGACTTCAAAACTCCATTCCAGCTGGAGAGACCAAAGTAGGAGAAAGAAAACAAAGTCAGATAGCACTACACATTTGTTTAGGAAAATGTGGATGTCAGAAGCTGCTTTATACTGAGCCATATCATTGATCTATCTAGCTCAACTCCCAACTTTGTCTACATTGGCTGGCAGTGACTTTCCAGGGTTTCAAACAGGGGCTTTTCCTCATCCTCTCTGGAGATGCTGAGGACCATGCAGAGCACATGCTCTACCACTGAGCTATGAACCTTGTCCCAAACAACGGCCTTCATCCCTTGTTTTAAGTTTGGACAACTCTTTTGCAGCCATGACAATGCTATCATCTGGGCTGGGAGAAAGGGGGTCTTGTGAATTCTGCTTTTTCCTTGCCACATCTTTGGTTCATTGAGTTTTTGCTCCTCGCACTGGTGGGATTTCCCCAGCCACAACTTCCCACTGGTAAAGGCTTTTGCTATGCTGGCATAGATATTTTTTTCTGATTCTATGGCTCCATGCAGTTCTAACAAAGGAAGACTGAGAAGCAAGCTAATCAGGGTAGGCTTGCTGTGTTGCGCACTTCTAAGAGAGCGAGTTAAGCAGATGCTTAGACTTCTCTCTTTGAAATCAGCTGGACTTCAAAGTGCTCAGCTTCATCTGGACTGTGACCAATGACTCTCTTCATCAGATGGGGCTTAACTTTGGAATGTTTGCTGTCTCCATTCCATGGATTAGAGCACAGAGTATTTTTGATATTTGTGTAACTGGGTAGAAAGGCAGACGGACAGATATTACCTTGTATTAGTAAAGTTGTTGCATCCATGATGCAAACTCAGGGATAGGGAACCAGTGGCTTTCCAGTGGTTGTTGGACTCCTGTCAGCTGTAGCCTTCATGGCTGATTGTCAGGCGTGAGGGGAGTTCTGGTCCAACAACATATGCCAGGCCACAGTTTCACCACCCCTGGAAGAAACTATGTACATTAGCATGCATCAAAATCAGAGCTATGCAAAAGGTTCAAAAGGATGTTTCCTTATTTTAGTAAAAGTTCAGGCCTTGAAGTCTAATGAGAGAAATTGTATATATTTTTCATGTTCCAGTGTCTATATCTGCAGTTCTATATCCTTGAATCCCCTAGTTATTTAGGAAATATACCAGTAATTAGGTTTTTTTTAGCTTTGTAAGCCTGAATAAAGCAATTCTTTTCCTTTTAAAAAAGCCCTTGACATAAGCAAATGAAGTTTTTACTCAGCACCAAATGCTTCCTAAATTGTCAGATTGTATAGACCAGGGGTCGCCCATCTTTAGGGGACAGTAGGCACATTTGGAAGTTTGAGTACCAGTCACAAAATGGCTGCTTTGAGGGTGACATAGCACAAAATGGCAGCCACATTTATGAGCAGAAAAACAGAGGGGACCACAAAAAGTGTCGATATGCCCTCATTCACATGCACATGCATTTTTATGTAGGTTGGAGCCCTTTTTAGTCCACCTTTTTTAGTAATGCTTTTCTCTGTATGTTCTCTCTCTGTGTGTGTGTGTGTGATGTACAGATGGCATCTTCATATGTTTACCAAATCCAACCTAGTTCTCTAACCATGATTTATTTGGGATTGGCAAACCATGATCTCACACACCAGCTGGTTTGTGCACCCCAAAACTTGAAAACATAGCAAATTAAAGGTTGCCTGAAAAATATCTCAATTGCGACCTTTTACAAAAGTCTGCCCTTGATTCCTAAACAAATCACAACCCAAAATTAAAAGTGGGCCTGCTTATTTTTAAAGGCTAACCCATCAGCAAAACTATTTTCTTTCTACGTAGCCTGCATTATCACAGTCCAGATACAGGCCAAAGAGTATTTTCTTCTCAACAGCTGTTGCTGGCTGCTATGTTGCCTTGTATCTTGACATTCAGTGTCTCCACTTCCCACATGATTTGCCAGGGTTTCACATCAACACATAAGCCTCCATGCACATTTATCATGCAACACTGAATATCAATCAGTAGTACCATTCAGCTGTGAGAGATTCTATTACTATCACTCTCTGAAATATGCATTAATGCTAACTGCCATTCTGAATAGCTCGGGTAAACTTTCCACTAGGAGAGGGAGTGGGGAGTGGGAAGCCACTTTTTAAAAGGGTGACATACTGCATAAATATCTTGCATATGTTTTGCATTGCTGCACCACTTTCAGCCTTTACACAAAATAAAGCAACTGAGGGTAGCGTCATTCATTCACGCAGCATTATCTCCTCAATATTAACTATGATTCCTATAGGGAACCTTTTCAGAATAACTGGTCAAAGTTAAGTATATTGGGTTGGATGCTGACAAAGCCAGTTGCACTCAGTGCCCATTGAAATCAACAGAATGGCACCTCGTTGTGGTGTCCCAAGAGTATGGTCTGAAGGCACATAAATCCCCCACCTTGCTGAAGCTAAGTAGATCTAGATCTAATCAGTGCTTGAATAGGTAACTACCTAGGAACCCTGTGAACGTTGCATCAATAGTGGTGGTGGGGTATCCTTTCACCAGGATCAATCCTAATAGAGTTATCAGCCAGCAAATGGGTCGGCTGATTCAGGCTACATACCCAAGGCCTATGCCAAATCTGACTTACATCTGTAATCAATAGAGTTGTGGCCATTTCTATCCCAAGTTGGGTGTCATGTTTTTCCTACTGCATACACATGGTTAAGCCTCTCCCTCAGTAACCACTTGCCTGCTGTGCTTTGGCCCATTTCACCCATGTTCACTTCGCATGGCTTTCGGTCATTTCACATTAGCTCCTTTTAGTTTTCCTGCAGAACTTAGTTGATTTGAAGATAGATACTTGAGGAAGACTTCTTTCATTTTCCCAGGGCAATGAAACCCTCCAGCAAGCAGACATTACTGTAGGATTTAGGGAAGATTAAACTTTTACTAGCCTGCCAAAAAGGAATAATTAAAGTAACCAGGGTCTGCTTATGTAAACAGCTGTCACTTCACTTTAACTGGGGCTTTTGCCTTTTACCAGTGTCAAACAGAATAAGCTTTCACAAGACTCGGCTTTCAAGAGGCTCTCCTAAGCAACATTATCTCTTAAGAAACATTATCTTTTCTGAAGTGTTAATAGAACATGCTGAGCTACTGAAGAGTGGACATCATCCAGGATGTGATTCTAAAAGGGTTGGGATTGTTATAGCGCGCGCGCACACACACACACACACACACACACACCACAGCAAATGTAGGAGCTCTGTTGCCAAAAGGTTCTAACCTCAGCAAATGTCTTTGCTTCCTTCCTGCATGGATAAGTTGGGTTTCAACTTTCATAAACACACATTAAGCTGCTTTATAATGAATCAGATCATGGATGCATCTAGCCCAGAACTTCTTACTCTTACTGCCAATGGGTCTCCAGCGTCTCAGGTGAGGTGCTCTTTCACAGCTCTGGTATCTGAGATGCTTTTAACTGGAGATTCCTGTGAACCTGGGACCTTCTGTATGCAAATCAGGGGCTCCTCAGGAGAAGAAAAGGCTAAGGAGCAAACCTGACATACCTATGGAGTGGAGTCCCTATTATAGTTGGCTGGCATCTTGTATGCCTCCTTCCGGCAACTCCTGCAGCCAAGCTGGTCCCAAATGTATTACTCTGATTTCCTTTGGACCACATCCGGGAGGCTGAGAGGGAGGGTCTTGTTGTCCGCCCAAGACCTCCATACACACTGCCCAGTCTTGCACCCCAGAGAGGTCATTTCGGTGCTGCTAATGGAGCAAAATACAGTGGTGCCTCACAAGACGAAAAGAATCCATTCTGTGATTCTCTTCGTCTAGCGGTTTTTTCATCTTGTGAAGCAAGCCCATTGACAGATTAGCGGATTAGCGCTATTAGCGCTATTAGCGACTTTTAGCGGCTTATCGGATCAGCTGATAAGCGGCTTAGCAGCTTAGAAAAAGGGGGGGAGGAAAAAAACCCCGCAGGAACTCGCAAGACATTGTCGTCTTGCGAAGCAAGCCCATAGGAGATTCGTTTTGCGAAGCACCTCCAAAACGGAAAACTCTTTCGTCTAGCGAGTTTTCCGTCTTGCGAGGCATTTGTCTTGCGGGGCACCACTGTAACACAGTTTGACTTCGCCCCCACAGGCACACTCCACTGTCTCTTGAGAATGATAATACAAGCACACAGCACACACAATACTGCAAAATTCTGCTCAAGCATTTATGCTTAAGTCGCCTTCCTAAGAATTCTTGCAGACATGCATCTGGGAAGATGAAGCTTGCCATTTTGTAACAAGCAGCTGGCTTATCCAGTTCATCGCCCCGTCTGCGAATGGAATTGGTAGCAAATAGCCTAGAGGAAGCTTGATGAGTGGTTTTCTGAAAGCCAGAACTTTCTAATCTATACAAAACTAGAGGAAGGATTTTAATTTATCTAGTTCCCAGTTCTTGCTTTCTCTCAATGCTTGCAGGTAGCTAGATGAACAGCAGAACAGAAAGCAATTCTGCCACACATTTCAAAACATGTTGAGAATCAGTAGAGATGCAAAGTCTATCCCAACGGCTGGAGATGGCGACAGCACTAAAATCACAATAATGGCTGCTGATCCAGAGAGGGGGGTGGGAAGGAAAGGAAAACCATTTTTCTCAGTATTAATTTGCCTTTCCCCTAGAATTACTTGGGAATTGTTTGTCTAAACCTTGTGGGTGACATTGAGTAGAACCTAAGGAGATTTTTTATTTTCGCTCCAGGGCAAGGTCAGATGGTGGAGGAGTGTTAGCTTTCTCCTTTTCAGTTCTGCTCACAAAGTGTGTTCTGTCACTCCAGATGCTGCTCAGAGGAAATTGTGCAGACATGTCTATTGGGCTCATTCTGAGGTTACGTGTCCTGTTGTGTCGCTGCTTTTTAAATGCTCAGACAGCTGAGCTCAAAACAATAGCGTTATCTTATGACCCAGTGCTATAATAGGCTGCAAAAGCCAGTAAGTCTATATAGCACCTGCCTGTAAAACACTCTTGAGGCATTGCACTGGGAGTGCCAGCTAGCCAGTTGCACCAGCGCTGCTTTTGTTTCGCCAATAGCCTCACAGCTGCCATGCATCATGGTTTTATAAGAATGAATATCATGCTTAATGGATAGATGTGACTGGATTGTTCCAGGAGCGCAGGGCAGAATGGTTCTGTTATTATGGAGGCAGCCATTGTGGTGCCTTCCATAAACTCCAGCCAGCTTAGCTAATGGCCAGGGATGATGAGAGTTGTAGTATTTTGACTCCCATGAAGCTAACTGTAACTGGATTTTAAACAGACAGGCAGCAGCAGAAAATCACATTTCCTTACTTGTGTGGCATCTTAGATGCTACTGCAACTATTTTATCAGAAGCCATTTTACGTGCTTCTGATCAGTGGCATGCGGTCAGTGGACTAGGGTGACTAGACTAGTCTTATATTCCCCTGGTGCTTCCTTCCCAAAGCCTGGGCAGCTTCTGCTCGGCTTAGGAAGGGAGGCGCAATGCTCTGACAGGTCCAAGAACCCTCCAGCCACCTTCCCAAAGGCCGCCAAGCTTTGGGAAGGAGGCAGGAGGGTTCCAGCATCCTGTCAAAAACCTGGCACCTCTTTCCTAGAGCCTGGGAAGCTTCTGCCTGGTTTAGGAAGGGAAATGCAGTGCTCATGTATGCAACATCACTCCCCCCCATTGCCCTTGCAAGCTGGTGCCTCTGGCCTCAAGTGTTCCCCTACGAGAAATTTCACTGCATGCCGCTGCTTCTGATAAGGATGCTTGGTACCAAAATGACATCATGAATGCAGCTGTAATGCTTAGCTGTTTATATGACCCTTGTTTGCAGGCATTTGATGAATCGCCAAAATATAGTCCTTCACTGAGCACCAAACCTGGTTCCTGTGTGGTGCGGAAGGACAAAGACAAGTCTGAAGATCAGATGATTGTTTGATTGCTCAGACCAGTGAAGAATTTTGACACAGAAGCTTTTATAAGGCTCAAATGCTATCAGATGACCAACTGATATGGGTTACTTCCCTGCAGCTCTACTTTGACCAGAGTAAGGTGCTGGAACAAATATTAAATCCCCAGTTGCCACCTCTCAGACCATGGCAGGTTTCGGATCCTATTTCTCTTGATCATTCTATGACGTGGGTTTTGCAACCCAGCTCCCAGAGATGATCCCCCCTTTCTTTTTAAAGAGAAATGCCAAAGTCTATACCTGCCTGGAACTTATGCTTTCCAACATGGAAGTCTTCTTTCCGAATGTCAGATGTAAGGAATTGGCTATGGTTATTCAGTGGTGAGATAAACTTCTGCTTATGGTTGGAGGGCTTCCATGCTTCCCTTTGTTGTTACTTCGTATGTCCCAAGGCTAAGGGAGGTGCACTATACCAAGTTAGATCTTAAGTCCATTTAGCTCAATATTGTCTTTACTGGCTAATAGTAGATCTCTGGGTTTTCAGATGGGGCTCATTTTCAACCATAATGGAGGATGTAATGGGCTCATTTGCATACAAAGTGTATGCTCAACTGCTGCATCTGTTCCCCAGTAATAAAGATTCCCCAGTAATTGAGGTTATTGTATATCCCACCTTTCCAACCAAATGTTCAAAGCAACTCACAGCAAAGCAATAAAAATAACCCAAACAAGTGCAAATCTGCCAACTCCAATATTCAAATGGTTTTCCAATGGGAAGACTTCCAAATACCTGCGACTCCACTGAGGTTTCTTGTGGGTTACCGCTTTCTGCAGTGTATTTCAGAGAGGAGACTGGTCCTTGGGGAGGGAATTAGCAAAAGAGCTTCTTCACAGAAGGAAATGGATAGTGCTGAATGGCATGTGGTCAATGACATAATAGTAGTGGTTAGCTGAAAAACAAGAACGTCCTCTTCAGTCATGATCAGTGGGGATTTTTTAAAAATTGTTTTTTATTAAAGATTTCCTGGGGTTACAAAAGTACATACACCGTCTCTAAAGCAACTCAGTGTTGAATGTACTGGAGGGCTGGTGGTTGACTAGGGACAGACTGCCAATGACTCATTCTGGAGGAACAAGTAGAGAAAGCATCAATGAAAAGCAAGACTGGAGAACCTTCATCAGCCCCAGGATCATATTCATTCATGTCTAACCTTCTGGGGGCCACTTACAGGTTATGGGTGGGGCTAAAGCCAAAAAGTAGGCGGGACCAAAACAGAAGTGGGAAGGGCACTCCATACACCCACTCTCACATGCACATATCCATTCATACATATCCACCCATCCCGCTCGTGTGAATGGAAAGATTTTCCCCCAAACCTAACAGCTGAAGGGGTGGGCATCAGACAAGGGAAGACCAGGAGGAAAATGTATGGGCAATAGAAGGCCCTTTGGAATCCATGGAGACCTCTGGAGGTTCCCTATACAGTGGTACCTCAGTTTTTGAACATACAGTGGTACCTCGCAAGACGAATGCCTCGCAAGACAAAAAACTCGCTAGACGAAAGGTTTTTCCGTTTTTGATTTGCCTCGCAAGACGAAATTTCCCTATGGGCTTGTTTTGCAAGACGAAAACGTCTCGCGGCTTTGTTTCCTTTGTCTAAAAACAAAGACATGTTTTGTTTATAAAGTTAATTTATTTTCCCTTCAATTTTTGAACTGCTCTTTACAGTATGTGTGACTTTAAAGAGCAGTTAATAAACTGTTGTTGTACCAAATTTGGCTTTGTTTGGACTTTTTTTGACCATAGGAACGCATTAATTGATTTTCAATGCATTCCTATGGGATTTCGTGATTCGCAAGACGAAAAATTCGCTAGACCACAAAACTTGCGGAACGAATTAGTTTGTCTTGCGGGGCACCACTGTAATCCGTTCTGGAAGATGGTTCGAGTTCCGAAACGTTTGAAAACTGAAAACTCAATACGGAAGCCTCAAAACGTATGGAAAACTCAAACAGGAAGCCATCTCAGAAGTTCGACTTCCGAGGCGCATTAAAAAATAGAAGCATTTACTTCTGGGTTTACGGCACTTGAGTTCCGAAACGTTTGTCAATGGAGATGTTTGAAAACCGAGGTACCACTGTATCTGATGTAAAGAAATGTATATAAATTCTGGGTGTGATTCATTTCTCAGAAAATGATGGTATGTGTCAAGCACACTAATTTGGGTAGCCATCACTGTGAAAAACAAACACATTCATTTTACTAAGAACAAGAACTGTTGGAGGAAAGCGGTTATATTTAAAGAACAATCTATCAAGCTGTTCTCCTGCACATTCTCCATAGAACTGAATGGAAGCTCTACGAGAGCACTGCCCCATGCTCTCCAATATTTTTGTCCCCCCAATTGGCACTCTGGGACATGTCAGAAGAATCCGGAAGGTGTTTTGGCACAATCCTAATGATTATTGCCAGAGTGAGCGTCTTTTGGTTCAGTGATCTGGCGCGAGGATTTGCACCAGAGCACCAGTCCAGAAAATTGGATGATCCACGATGTAAACAGAAGCCAGGAATGATACTAGGCTTTCCCACTTAAAATGGGACAGTTGTGGGGTTTGCTGTCTTGGTATATACTGCCATGATCTAATGTGAAAATGAAGAACACCAGGGATTTTTTTTCCAGCTCCAGCACCTCTCAGGTGGGCACCATTGGCATTCTAAGAGAACAAGGGTGAAGTTCATGGAGAACGGCACCTCTTTTTCTAGAAGAATAGCACTGGGAGAACACCATCCTAAAAGGGGCATTTCCTGTTCTCACAAGGGATGGAACACTTTGCCTAAAATGATGTCTCCCAATACGCACACATCCATCATCTAAGGACAAAAGAAGGGTGTTTCTTTTGTTTCAGAACTATCACTTTATTCACATGCAGATTTAATAAATTGCCTGATTGTAGGGATTTACACCCCATTCTTCAATCCGACTGGCAGGGTGACTTACAAAATGCAAAAATCAATTGAATAAGTTTAAAACATAACACACAAAAAGTAACAGAATCTATGACAGGGGTGGGGAACCTGCAGCCCTCCAACCCCCATGAGCCTCAGTCAGCGTGGGCAATGGTCAGGGATGATGGGAGTTGTAGTTCAGTGATATCTGGAAGCCACCATGTTGGCTGCCCATGGTTTACATCTGAAATGACAAATAGCACATTGATAAGAACTTCATTTTCACTTGAATTTGCAATGTTTTGGAAAACCAGTACAGTGGTACCTCAGGTTAAGTACTTAATTCATTCTGGAGGTCCGTACTTAACCTGAAACTGTTCAGTCAAACAGAGGGCAAACTAGGTACAGTATATGGAGCAACTAAAGGGCCTAAGTTTAGGGAAGTTATGATTGTTTGTTTATACATGTGTCCATTCTGTTCACGCATAAAGCAAACCAGGAATTCTGACTTTTACATCAAAAAGGGCACATTAGTGGTGAATAGCAATGGGCAAATTTAGGTTTCTCTCAGTTTCAGTTTCCTTACTTTCTGCTCTCCAGATTTCAACATCACCTGTCCATTTGTGTTAAGCCATAGTTTGACTTAATGTCACATGTGAACCAGGTCACAGTGACATTAAGGTCATGGTTTGTTGTTAGCTTTTGAACCTTGGGTCTATTTTAACTACGGCTTAACATTGCAGGTGAACCCAGCACCCTTTCTTAACCATGGTTTCTTTGATTATTTCCCCTCTTTTTGCCTAGTTATGGGGCTCATGGAAAATATGCTCCTCTGCAGTCTAAGAACAAACTGGTAGCTTCTTCCATGGGTATAGGTGTGCATATTTTTGTGTGTGCACGCGCATGTCACATATAAGTAAAAAAAGGAATTGCTGTCATTTGCTTTCCAGACTAGTACCTGTATTCATCAGTTGCAACTAGAAAAATAAAATTTGACAGTAACCCCATGAAATACAGTGGGACTTATGTATGAGAAGACCTACATAGGATTCAGAATCTGAGAGTGGTTTTCAGCTAAAAAGATTCAATAGGGCAAAACTGTTGGGCTGTACAAAGGAACTTCCCCTCCTCCTCTCCCCTTGCACCTCCCATGCCCTCCTAAATTTGTTCTGGAGTTTCCTCCCAACCTTCTGGAGCAGCTGTGGCGAGGGCATAGGAAGTGCACAGGGAGAAGAGAGTGAAGGGAATTTACATGGCACAAGTGGAAATCCTGGTGCTAACAGATCTGTTTAGCTGGATACTGCTGCTAATCTGTGGTAGCTATGATGAAAACTGAAGCAGGGCAGTTAATCCAGAAAACTACAGTGGTACCTCAGGTTAAGAACTTAATTCATTCTGGAGGTCTGTTCTTAACCTGAAGCACCACTTTAGCTAATGGGGCCTCCCACTGCTGCCACGCCGCCGGAGCACGATTTCTGTTCTCATCCTGAAGCAAAGTACTTAACCCGAGGTAATATTTCTGGGTTAGCGGAGTCTGTAACCTGAAGCGTATGTAACCTGAAGCATTTGTAACCTAAGGTACCACTGTATTGTTTATTATGACTTAACGTATTTCACAAAGATTGCTGTTAACAGTCAAGGAAATACCATACCCCCCCCCCGACCAGAACCTGCTAATTCTGCCATTAACATGCATAATTTACCCTTTAAAAATATAAATGACATATTTATTCAACATCCTCAAAGTGGTTAAGGACAGGACTCTGCTAAATGGTTCCAATTAGGAACGAGCCAAATAAGCATAACTGTGGAAAAAATATATTGGGGGGGGGGGGAATAGTTACATTGACTGGATGAGTCACAGTGAATTAGAAAAAAGAATGGCAGCTGGTTGTGTATGAAAGTCTACTTTGAAACTCTTTCCTATTTCACTCAACCAGAATCCAACCAGAGGTCAAATCGGCAAGTGTGCTTTCCCATTAAACTGAAGTGCAGTCAAGTTAAGAGCTTAGAAGGTTGGATTTTAAATGTTTGCTGTGGTTAGAAAAAAGCAATCCTTTGAATGTCAGATGAATAAGAAATAAGTGTGTGTGTGTGTATAGAAGGGGCAAAAGAATTTAGCAAACTCAATAACAGGATTTGGAAATAATATTTAATAAGGAGCTATGAATAAAGTTTGAGTCTGCAAGACAGAAGAGGGAATCAGACATTTAAAGATGAAAACCTCAAGGCAATTTGAAGATGACCAGTACTGCATCTATGATGGGTGTGGTTTTGTTTTTTTAATCCATATTTTTTCAGAGATCTGTTTAAATTCTTACACCGAACTGATTGATCCACAACACATTTCAAGATGCAGATGCCCACTGAGAGAGAGCATCTCAGCTCTACACATTTATGTAATTTGTGGAAGCAAATGAAAATATCTGGAAAGGCATCAACACTGTAGGAAAACACTTGAGGCCTGGTTCTGCTATCATTTACACACATGTATTCCATTGACTTCCAGTTCCATTACATATGTATAAATGGAGAGCAGATGCTAAAGAAAGTATCATAATTTTGACAGTCATGGTATCTGGTCAACACTGGGGTACGTCTAGAGGCTTTTTGTGAGGAAGGGGGTTGTTGCTGTTACCGATATTAGTTTTGTGCATCTTTATTTTAGATCTTACTAAGATTTACGCAGAACGTGATTAATTTGGTTGTGCGCTTTTTGACATTTCAATTATAGTTTCTTATGACTACTTTTGTTGTTTGTAATCATGTAATTGTTTTTCGTGTTGTAACTCGCATTGAGCATGGTTTTAACTATGGAAAGGCGGCATGCAAATAAAATGATGTATGCAAGACAACAAGAGATTGTTCCTGTCTGCTACTTCAGACTCATTTTCCATGTACCGTATTTTCCGGTGTATAAGACGACTGGGCCTATAAGACGACCCCCCAACTTTTCCAGTTAAAATATAGAGTTTGGGATATACTCGCCATATAAGACTACCCCTCTTCCAACGTACACCAAATAAAAATTTGAAAAACCAGTCTCCAGTCTGGCTCAGAAATCCGCTCCACTTCCCAGTGGCTGGGGGCTTCTGGGGCCAATTTTCAAGCATGTTTCTGCTTCATCTAGAGAGTGTGGTGTCCTCTGATTTAATTTGCTATCTTTTTATCCTTTGGTGGGGAGTTGCTGCAGGAGCTGCTGCTGTAGCCGGCATATAAGAAAACCCCCAACTTTTGAGAAGATTTTCCTGGGTTAAAAAGTAGTCTTACACACCAGAAAATACAGTAAATTTTTTGCTCAGTTTTTGAGGCTGGAGTGGAGTTATTGAGCAGTCAGCTATGGGCTGTTGTAATACCTTAATGATGCATTGCAGAGGGTTCGACAAGTTGATTCTCAGGGTCCCTTCTAACTGTGCTAACTATGATTCTATGCCTGTAATATGATTGTTAGTGTGAGTAAGGCAGATTTTATGCTATATCACAATATGAGGGTTGTACAGAAGGATGTTCTGGGGAAGGACGTTCCATAATTGTCCACGAATGTCCACTTTTGGGAGAGATATTGGGACTTCTCTGGGGTGACACAAGTTTTTGCACACTTCCTAGAAAGAAGTGAGCTAGAGCTCTGTGCGAAAAAAATAGAAACAAAGGGGATAAAGTTTGAGAGAAGAGAGAGTTGAGCCGGGATCTGCTAGCTAAAAATATCTGGAGGTACTGGTGTGATTTGGGACAGTGGATTTCTTCCTTTGTAGGACCACTTGTATGCTGTCTGTTTCCATTAATGCTCAACTTATCCCCAATATTACGTAAAAATAAAAGAAGAGCTCCAGGCTGATGGCTCATTTAGTCCAACATCCTGTTCTTACAGTGGCCAACCTCATGCCTGTGAGGTGCCTACAAACAGGACCTGACTGTGAGGGCTGGAGGGTGTGGAAGGAGAACATAGTGTGGTCAATGGGATCATCTTAATAGATGGTCCTGGTTGCGGGCAGGCTCTCAACCTGGTTCCCCCCACCCTGGGATGGGTGGAGCTATTGCCCTCACGCTGGGGTGGCACCACAAAAACCCAGGGCTATTGCCCAATCAAGTCAAGGGTGATAGTGGGGGAAAGTATAAAAGCGGCCAGGCTCCTGCTTTGTGCTGCCAAACACCCGCCCACCCTCCTTTTAATTTAGATCCTTTGGCCTTGCTTTGGACTTTGGTTGGTTGCCCCACTTGAGTCGGGGGCCAGGTAGGTCCACTTGGTTTTTGCCTACCTCTTAGCAATCGTCACAACTTTGTAAGGTTTGGCGGTTAGGCATTGGCTTATGGTGAATGGGGGAGGGGAGGTCGGCCATCACCTGCCACTCCAGTTTCAAGGGTATTCCATTAAAGGAAGCTGGGGCCTGGTTCCTGTCCGAAGTCCGCTTGAAGGGTGAGGGCCATGCCAGGCCTCTGGGAACACCAGGGGAGATGCAGGCGGGTTCCCCCGAAGCAATTTCCCTTTGGGTGGTTTACCCTTACAGACTTCCTGCAAAGGGGGCAGGAGTCAGATATAGTCTTGCCAATGCCTAAGCCAATACTGCTCTCATTCCTGTAGTCAATAAAGTTGTGGCCAAATTTTTGCCCCAAAACCTTAAACAAAATATCCATGTCTGTGTGAATTTATTTATCCTACCATGCAAGTAGCCATTGATAGCCTTACCCTCCAAAGTGCCATTCTGTCAGCCAAAAGCCAGCCCAGGTAAGCACTGCCCTTGAAAATTCTCAGTGCTCAGGAAATTGCAGAGCATGTAAAAGCACACAGAAATGGAAATAAGAGGCTTGCTTTCTGAGACTTTTCTGAAATGAATGTCTCAGAAGTCAGTGCCATAATAATATTCATTTTCAGGGTGGCTTACTTATATTAAAAAAAACCCCACCCCCACACAATTTATTTCCTGATTTGACTTTCATCCTGACGGAAACTCCCTTTGTCAGCCACATTGCAGCCATTTCTTTGATTATCAGTTTTGATAAAGATGAACACAGATGTTCACTGAAATGCTCTTGGTTGGGCGTCATTTTATGCTGGAGAGCTTATAAAAGAGGAAAACATCTTATTAAGAAAACATGGTGGTGGTATTCTTACATTTCACAAGTATACTGGGAGGGTAAAACACATCAAACTCTATGAAACAAGAAAGACTACAGAGTATGGTGTGGTTTGGAGTGAAAATTATAAGCAACTTCATTTCGTTCAACAGAAGAAAGAATCTTGGCTTCGAAGCTCATAGCCTCATTTTCTAAATTTAAATGCCCTTTAGTTTATGGTAAATGCTAAGTACTTACATTTATAGCGGGAGGAACAGGGCAAGGTACTCATTCTTGCTATTGCTAATAATTTATTATTTATTCTTACAAAGTTTCATCCTACTAGAAGTCCTATTGTTTCCAATGGGCTTTCTCTCAGGTAAATGTTTCCTGGAAAGCAAAGTTCTGATATCATTACGGCTAGTGGTGTTTTTTTTCTTAAAAAAATATTTAGGGATACTCTCATTTTGACTCAAGAAAATCACCATTTTATAGTTCAAATCGTGGGAAATAAATACAGTAAATGGACAAAAGTACAAAGATTCACAAAATGTTTAGGGGTATGTGTACCCCTGCGTACCTCCAGAAAAAAGCACTGATTATGGCCCCATCTGCACTATTCATTTAAACCTAAATCACACTACTTTTAACAGCCCTGGCTTCTCCTGAAGACTTCCAGGTACAGTGGTACCTCAGGTTACAAACACCTCGGGTTACAGACTCTGCTAACCCAAAAGTAGTACCTCGGATTAAGAACTTTACCTCAGGATGAGAACAGAAATCGCGTGGTGGCAGTGGGAGGCCCCATTAGCTAAAGTGGTACCTCAGGTTAAGAACAGTTTCAGATTAAGAGCGGACCTCCGGAACGAATTAAGTTCGTAACCAGAGGTACCACTGTGGTGTAATTTGTTAAGGAGGCAGTTGTTAAGAGACCCGTATTCCCCACATGGAGCTACAGTTCTCAGAGTGGCTGAACAGTCAATACCTCTGTCCAGGGAACCCCCTTTTCTTTTTAAATTAAGTCTTGTGGTGAATTATCCCCTACTCAGAAGCAAAAAGCTAGCAATTCCACCACTCCTCATCCTTTCCCCTATCTCTATTTACACGCCACTGCCAGATCTCCTCAGTGTGTGGCTCCTCAGGGTTCCCCTGCAAGTCTTGCAAAGCAACATAGGGCTCAATGCATTCAAACAAACACCTGCATTTCCCATTTAAATCAGTGTTAAAAGTCAGTCATGACCTAAGTGCCATTAATTTTCAACGGGAACTAATTGCAATCAGCTTGGCCTGGCCCTCACCCACTATGACCTATGCTGAACTGCATGGATTGATGTAGAATTTCAAGATGTCAAAAATCCAGTCTTCAAGAGGTATCATTGAAATGATGCTTTCTCCCCTAAAAAAAAGAGAGAGATCCATATGGCTGCATAGAACAGAGCACATCTCTAGGGCGAGCCAGCTATAGGAAATAGGAAACAAACAAATAACACAAGAGATGAGTGATTCAGAGTCACTGACTCTTTTGTTTAAAAAAAAGAAAAAGAAAAAGCTTCATTGATCTCCCTGACATAAACCATCATCTCATGCCAAGGGGAAGTGCCAAAAACAATAACAAAATTGAGCAGGCATTTAGCGAGAAAACATAAAAGCATTTTCCAAGGGAATGTCATACAAATGTACACATTCGCATCGCTGTTCTGCCTAAGCCTCAGCGACCTTTGGAAAGTCACTTTAGGATCTTCTGAAGGGAGAGCCTCTGCCAAAGTTACGTTACTTGGGGTTATACAGTATGTTGCTAATGTTTGCCCCCTGAAGAGGAAAGCGATGTCTCCAGCAAGATGTCTCTTTGATGTGAGCGTTGCTGTTCCAAGCTGAGCTTGCCAGCTTTTGGTGCAGAAAGATGACATCTAACACTTGCTTTTCAATATGACAACCTCAGCACAATGAAGGAACTGAGAGGTCGTGCCCCCAACGGGTCTGGGACTGAGCTGAACTTTAGAGAATGACTGAATCAATGCCGTAAGACGAAACAGAAGTGCAAGTGTGTGAAAGATAAAAAAGATTTTTTTTTTAATGTGGCCATGTGCCTTACCACATGACTTGAGATGAAGAAGTTCGCAGAATCAGTTTCTTGAACAAAGGCCATTTCTATTCCTTCCTTTTTGAAAGCACTTTACATTATTTAATTAGCCAGCTTTTCATCTCATGCTTCTTTTTGTGTGCGTATTGTAATGTATGTAAATGAAAAAGTAACCACAACTGAGCCAATGGGAAATTACATGCTAGTTTTGATCAGGATGAGAGTTGGGTGCCTATTTGACCACATTCTATTTCCATTCACAGTCATCAAAAACAGAAAGAGTCTGGCCTTGGCTAGCCTTGCTCTGGTAAGCCTCCCGCTAGACTACTGCAGTGCATTGTACATAGGGCTGCCTTTGATCAGAAAAGATAGTTAATCCAAAATGCAGCTGCTAGGTTTGTAACTGGCCAATGGGTGAACAGAACATATTACTCCAGTGCTGAAAGAATTGCACTGTTGCTGGTTCAGGTTCAAGCACAATTCAAAGTGCCCCAAGCTTACCAATGAAGTTTTAAAGCATGACTTGAAACCAGGTCCCACCAGCAACGTACCAGCAGGATCTTGTGTTGTGCTATGCTCTGGAGGCATTCTTTACAGTGACCCTACCGAATGATATAGGACCTTGATAAAGAGAGAGCAGCTATTCTCTGTGGTAGGCATACCAAGGACAGAGTTTCTTTATAATGGCCAGATTGTTCTGTTGCTCTAAGTCCTTCAGACGCTGTCCAATTAGCCTTTTTGCTTTAATAAAGCCCATCGTGAGAAGCTGATGTGTTGCTATGGCTGTTGGCTAATGCGAATAAAGTTTATCTATCTATCTATCTATCATCTATCTATCTATCTATCTATCTATCTATCTATCTATCTATCTATCTATCTATCTATCATCTCTGTGGTAGGCACCCGACATCTATGGAACTCTCTTTCCTCAGATGTTTGTCTTTTCTGCACCAGGCATAGAGTTAATCTTTTGTAACATGGCGCCCTGTGCAAGGCCAAAATTTGGCACCCCTCCCCCAATGTATCTTCTCAGATATGTACCTTCTCAATTTTGTGGCCCCTCGGCTTGGCATCCTGTGTGGTGGAACCGCCGCTTGTGACCCTAAATCCAGAGCTGATTTATTTATCTTCCCAGACTTTTTAACATCCAGTGTGATCTAAACACCAGCTTGGGATTGCAGTTTGAGGCTGTTTCCGCCTGTGCCTCTCAAATTAGCTTCTCTTTGGCTTTCTGGTTTAGGAGATTAAAGTTGATATGCTGTGGATTTTGCTGTGCACTTCTCCTGTGGAAAAATGAAACTCTGATTAAAGGAAATAACGGGAACCCTAGATCGGCTCGTGTGCTGTTTTTTCCTCCTTTATTTTTTAGACAATAAAAACTTGTTCACTTTTGGCTTGCACTAACTACTGGTCATTTTCCAGTCACAAATTATTTTTCAGCACAGGGCTGATTCAGATCAAGTGGAATGTGACATTTCGGCCCATAGCTTAATTTTTTGATACTTTAATAGAATAAGAAAGCTCCAGATAGGATTTATTTGTGGTTCCCAAAGTGGAAGGCTGGTTGGCAAACTGAAGATCCTCAAATTGACTTTTGGCAAACCGAAGATCTTCAGTTCACATCAAAATGGCAGACTTCCTTGGGTTAGGACCATTCAACTAGCAGATAAATAGAGCAGAACCTCCATGATATACACTTCATTTATGCTCAGGACCTTGAGCATTGTTCTAGTGTTAGCCTAGTTCTCACAAACCACAGATGAGGTGTTAATGCTGTGTGTAGATTGTACCATTTTAGACTATGGCCCCATCTTCTCGCTATAGTTAAATTAGAATCATACCACCTTAAACAGTCATGGTTTCCCCCAAAGAATCCTGGGAACTTTAGATTATTAAATTTGCTGAGAGTTGTTAGGACACCCCTATTCCCTTCAGAGTTCCCTGGTAAGAGGGATTGGCGGTTAAATCTGCTTCTGCCTGGGGTAGATCCTGAACCCATAGGTTCCCTTCTCCAGGTCACCAGAGACCCTTCCTCTAATAGCAGGAGGTCTGAATCTTGGGCCATGACACCAGTGGAGGAATGGCTCTTGCTAATGAAGAGAATATACTCTATCTATCATCTATCTATCTATCTATCTATCTATCTATCTATCTATCTATCATCTATCTATCTATCTATCATCTATCTATCGTCTATCATCTATCTATCATCTATCTATATACCCCACTTTTCTTTTCTTTTTAAAGACACTAGAGTGGCTCAGAGTAAGAACAACACTTCCATTTTTCTTTCTTTCAAAAAGGCAAGTTCATCTCCATTTCACAATATATAATAGGGAGAATAAAGGAAGTGGACATACTAGACAGCAGAGCAGCGACATTGTCTGTCCAGGAATCTTCCCCTTCTCAAGTGATCAGAAGGCGTGATTAAAAAGAAGAAGAGAGATTTTATCCACTATTGATGATTATGTTAGAAATTCCTAGGGGTAAACAGTTACAGATAGGTAGCCGTGTTGGTCTGCCATAGTCAAAATAAAAAAATTCCTCCCAGTAGCACCTTAAAGACCAACTAAGTTAGTTCTTGGTATGAGCTTTCGTGTACATGCACACTTCTTCAGAATCTTCAGTATCTGAAGAAGTGTGCATGCACACGAAAGCTCATACCAAGAACTAACTTAGTTGGTCTTTAAGGTGCTACTGGAAGGAATTTTTTTATTTTGACTAGGGGTAAACAGTAAAAGTCATGTATAAAATATTATAACAACAACAACAACAACATCTTCTTCAAAGAAAGACAGTGGTTAGAATTTAGAGTATTCTTGTTAATATTGAAAGGAATGATACCTAATGCAAGAAAAGAGGCCTTATTTCATACCTGAGTCCTGGAAGACCAGCTCCCTGCCTTGCAGACCTTTTCCCACCTGACCTTGACTGACCCCAGCTACAAACACTGAGGATTATGGTTTTCTGTTGGTGGTGGGGTTGCTGCTGCTATCAATATTAATTTTTTGTATCTTTTCTTTAGATCTCATGCATATACTGAGGTACAGTGTGTACATAAAATGAATATGTTAGTGAAAGTAACCTATAAGAATGCATTATGTAAGGGGGGGGACTTGCTTTGCCAAAAAAGTGCACATTAGGCAAAGTTTCACACAAAAATGCCAATATTGGGAGAAATTCACTCTAACATGCTGATGTATTTCCATGATTTTTTTTCCTTCAAAGATCCACCAATGTGGAATTGATGTGGAGAACAGAAGTTAAGATTAGAAAAATGAGAAACTGTGGTAAACAGAAATGGTCAGTTATGCCCACCCCCAGTTTAGATGAGTGGTGATATGGGGAGGAGGACAAACCCTGGTGTATATATATACCCACTGCAATGAGCAATACCAATGAGGTCCACTTCCCCACCATCTTAATCTCCACCCTCTCCCTGAGACAAATTAAGGAAGGGTTAAGGAATGCTTTTGATAACGTAGATGGACACATCTACCTTTTATGTTCATAATGCGTTATTACCTTGTCTTTTTTATCGCTTAATTTTTAATCCTTTTATGCCACTGTATCAGCGAAACACTGCTCATTTGTCCCTATGTAACAGTCTACCATTTTTTCCTGCCTTCAAACTCTGCCTCCCCTCCAATGGTATTTGAGGGGCAGTGTTGAGGGAGGGAGGAAGAATTAAAATATGACACCAGAGGGTGGAGCAAAGCAGCCAGCCACCAGCAGCAGGGAAAGAAACAGCATTTTGGAAAATGGTGTGGCCGGACTTTACTTACATTTGACAAAAAAAAGCGGGGGGGAGAAGCAAGGTAAAAATGGTGTTAATTCACAAGTATGCCCTGTGACATTTTAGAACGACATATCTAATATTGTTGTAATAGGGGGAAATAACATTAGACAGGTCAGTGTAGATCCCGCCCAAGAGCCAAAGGGTTTTATTTTCTCTTCTGGAAGTCCGTCAAAAGCTGCATATCGATATATAAATTAGCCTTGGCATATTGTATGCAAATCTGTGTCCCCCAAGCCTTTTAAGTTGTTTTCAGTGCATATTTAGAGATGCTGATGATTGAGACAGGTCTGCTTTTGTAAATGATCCATCCATTAGAAGTAAATAAAACTATTCCTCATGCGCTGAGGCTGTGAACTCTGCATATCTTGTGCTTCATGTTGGTTGGCGTGGGGCTTTCTGTACATGATCGACTGAAGTGGTTCTTTTCCTTTCCACAACTCCCAATTGTGTCTTAAAGATAACTGGGTAACATTACAGTTGGAGTGACTCAGAGCGTAAGCAAAGGTCTATTTGCTTTTCGAGAAAATGTGCAGCAGGAAAAAAAGACAATTACTTCAGACCACACACAGCCTCAGCATCTCTCTGTTATGTATACCTGGCATTGAAAGCAACTCAAATCGTGGCTGAATCCATTTGCTGCACTGCATTTGAAGCTTGTTTAAAATAAGTAATTGAAACAGTCATGCTGAGAAACCATACTAGGCATGGTTTTTATCTCTTGTAAAATAAAATAAAAAAATCATACCCTGAGACATCTGGCTGCAATGTCATGTGTATCTGTTTAATTCTGATACACAACTCTCTGCTCCTCGTTGGCTAGTGGAAAAGAGTGGAATTCGCCTTTGACACAAAGCAAAGCATAGCTAGAAAGGGTCTTTCAGAGGTAGGGCTTCTTGATTGCATAACTACAGCTTGAACAACTAGGAAGCTGTCGTGAACAGGGTGGGGTTTTCCCCTCTGACCTCAGAGTTAGAGAACTGCAGCTTAGTCAAGGTCATTGATCAGAAACACAACATTTCCTCTGCACACAGAAGGCACCAGGTTCAATCTTCAGCATCACTCACCAGGGAGGGCTGGAAATGTTCCCTGCTGGAAATCCTAGATTTCAATGGGTCAGCAACCCTTTTCAGCCACTGTCCCTTAGACCATGTGGTGGGCCAGACTATATATATATATATATATATATATATTTGGGGGGGGAGGAATGAACAAATTCCTATGCCCCACAAATCACCCAGAGAAGCATTTTAAATAAAAGCACACATTCTACTCACGTAAAAACACTAGGCAGGCCCCACAAATAACCCAGAGATGCATTTTAAATAAAAGGACCCATTCTACTCATATAAAACACCATCTGCAGGCTGGATTGAGAAGGCAATTGGGCCACATCCAGCCCCCTGGCCTTAGATTGCCTACCTCTTTCTTAGATAGCCATCACTGCCAGTCATTGCAGACAATATTGAGTTAAATGAACCAATGGTCTGACGTGGTATAAGGCAGCTACATTCCTGTGTTCCATCATAATTTTGCCCCCCTCTGCCAGCTGTTTGCTCCAAGGCAAGAAGATGGATGATGTCCTCCTTTGCCTCCATCAACCCTTCAGAGCAGATGGGGGCAGGGAGTAGAAATTGCAAATTCCTGTTGCAATGCCTTTGTTGGATTCAACCCTACATTTCTAGGGTCTCTAGCATGGCACCTGAGGTCACCATGCTGCAGCTTTTTGATAATTCCCAAGACCCTTTGCCTCTCCCTAGATATCTTTTAAATTAGATTTTTTCCGTTGATTCTGGAACACTTTGTCTTCTTCTTTTTGTCTGTGTTTTATTTGTATTTTGGGGGGTCTGCAGCCGCTTTGCCAGTCTTGGGGATGTTCTGAGCTTCGCCAGTGAAAGGGTTCTTTTGTAGTACCCACAACAGTTTCTTAGATAAAAAGGTTGGGAACCCCTTCTTTATTTTATTTCCCCAAAATTTCATAGCACTCAACATACAAATACCAAAATGGTGCACAATTTGAAAACCTAAAACCCAGTATAGCACACACAAAATAAAATGAAAGATATACAGTGAACGGTTATCAGCAGTGTAGACACATGCTGAGGGACTAACTAGGCTGTGTAGCGAGATAAGTCTTGATCAAGCACCTAAAACATAATACGGTAGGCATTTCCCAAATGACCAAAGGCAGAGATTTCCATAGAGTTGGTACAGCATGCTGAAGGCCCAGTGATTACGGAGGAGACCTCGGGAACACATGCTGTAGTAAAAAATGCAACTCTTTTTTTAATAATATTTTTTATTGCATTTTTTTCCAGATAAAGATACAAAGTCGGATATACAAAGAAATAACAGAAAAGAAAAAAGAAAGAAAAAGAAAATCATCCTTTCAAAACATTTTTCCGTAACCAACCGGACTTCCCCACGTCTCCCTCACCGTGCATTCTTAACAATAAAAATATCAGCAAATTATAACCTTGTTTCGTGCATTCTTTTGTTCTTTCAAATAATTATATTTTAAGTTTAAATTACTTATTATCAATTTACTCTAAAGACAGATGTAATGTTATTTTAAACATTAGTCCTTTCATTAATATAACTTAATTTCCCATACCATCAAATCTTATTGCTGGAGCTAACTTTTCCAAATCATGCGAATTCTTAACATTCATATAACTTATAAAATTTTTGTAAATAGTCTTTGAATTTTTTCCAGTCCTCCTCCATTGCTTCTTCTCCCAAATCTCGGATCCTGCCAGTCATTTCGGCCAGTTCCATATAGTCCATCAATTGCGTCTGCCACTCTTCCAGTGTGGGTAAATCTTGTGTCTTCCAGTGTTTTGCGATGAGAATTCTTGCTGCTGTAGTTGCGTACATGAAAAAAGTTCTATCCTTCTTTAACACCTTCTGGCCGACAATGCCCAGGAGGAAGGCCTCTGGTTTCTTAGGGAAGGTGTACTTAAACACCTTTTTTAACTCATTATAGATCATTTCCCAGAAGGCCTTCACTTTTGGACAAGTCCACCAGAGGTGAAAGAATGTCCCTTCAGCCTCCTTACATTTCCAACATTTATTATCAGACAGATGATATATCTTAGCAAGCTTGACTGGGGTCATGTACCACCTGTATATCATTTTCATAATGTTTTCTTTCAAGGCATTACATGCCGTAAATTTCATACCAGTGGTCCATAACCTTTCCCAGTCTTCAAACATAATGTTGTACCCAATGTCTTGAGCCCATTTTATCATGGCTGATTTGACTGTCTCATCCTGAGTGTTCCATTTAAGCAGCAAGTTATACATTCTCGAAAGTACCTTAGTCTTTGGTTCTAACAGTTCTGTCTCTAGTTTCGATTTTTCCACCTGGAATCCTGTTTTTTTATCCAACTTAAAAACCTCTTGAATTTGAGCATAATGAAACCAATCTTGCACCTTATTCTTTAGTTTTTCATAGCTCTGTAACCTCCAATTGTCTCCAATTTTTTCTATTATTTCCCCATATTTCAGCCAGCCGGCCTCCATATTGGGTTTTTTTCGAGCCTTGGCCTCCACTGGTGATAACCACCTCGGGGTCTTACCTTCTAATAAGTCTTTATATTTTATCCAGACCATAAATATTGCTTTTCTGACAATATGGTTTTTGAACATTTTGTGAGTCCTTACCTTGTCGTACCACAAATATGCATGCCATCCTAACGAGTTATTGAACCCTTCCAGATCTAGGACATCCGTGTTCTCTAAAAGCAACCAATCTTTCATCCAGCAGAAGGCTGCAGCTTCGTAATATAACCTTAAAAAATGCAACTCTTGAAGACCACAGTGACTGGAGAAGTGGGAAGGAACAAGGTGGTCCCTCAAGTAGGCTAGTCCTAAGTAGCAGCAATGTTATTTGCCCATGAAAAATGCATCTTTTTAAAAATTGTATTTTGACGAAGTAATAATCATAAATAAATCAGAATAAAAATGTGCACCCCACCACTAAGACCATTCCATTGTAACTACCCAACCTCCCAAAATTTCAACACCTCTTGTGATGGTTTGACCCCTTTCCATTTTAACAGTATGAATTCTACAAACACCCCCCATATCTCCTCAAAATCATTTCTTCTGCATATTCCCCATCTTATCTTAATGGCATATATTAATTTATCATTAATAGCTATATCCCACACCTCTTTATACCATTCTTCCATTTTATATTCTGCTTGCCCCTTCCACTTCCTAGTTATAATATTGCATGCAGCTGTCAATAAATTTGTGAGCGAGTCCTTCATAGCCTGTGAACCTTCCATCCCATCGTAAATTGATAATAATGATACCTCTGAAAAATGTATCTTGATAAGGTCACCTGAGGTGAAGCATATGGAACTTATAGTTGCTGGGTTTTTATATATATAAAAAATTAATGTGCAATATATAAAGTATACAGAATGTTTTACACCACCAGTGGCTTTGAAACTGGTTTTCCCTTTAAAAACCCCCCCAAAACCCCACAACGGTAGAAATCAACTTTGTTGTTAGCAGTGAATGCACATAATGTTAAACAGCATTCATCTATATAGCATTTTTAAACACACATAGACATATAAAACCTGGGGTTTGCCCTTCAAGTTGTGCCTTTGAGGATACAAATTGAATTTCCTGATTGCAAATGGCAAACTCTGCTATTACATACTTTGTGATTTCAGAAAGCATCTGTCATCACACAAAGACAAATACATTTCTCAAAGAAACATCTGGTGCTTTTTAAAACAAGCCTCAGGCCAGGTCTGTGCAATGAATGAAGTATGTACTATAGATAGAGTGTTATTTAGTGCTGCCTTTCATTTAATCAACTGTGCGTGGAATTTTTGCATTGAGTTAACTATCTCTGAAATATTGGCTCTGAAGAGATTCTTGATAATATAGATATAAATATATTATGATGACGCCTTTAGGATGACAACCAAGAGCAGTAAATAAACTCGACTTCTTTTCTTGAGCCCCTTTCAGCAAAAGGCAAGACAAGTATTTTTACTTTAGGAATTAGAAGACCATTCAGCCAAGCATTCAAACCCCAGCTAATTCAATATTCTCAGTATCAAATCTGAAACACAAAACCATTAGCCCCAGCTGGCATAAGAGATGTTCCCACCCTGTACATACAGCTGTCCTCTTACCCTGTTACCAAAAGAATGGAATTTGATATAACATGCCTGTCATTTTCTAACCTGTCACTGGTGTGGGATCTTTACTACTGGACCACCTGCTCTCTTTCAGGCCGTCTCTGTGATGTTCTCATCCCCCCCCCCCGCCCCACAATATTCCCATTTTAGGAAGAGTTGGTGGCCTCCATAAATGGTGCAGCTGAGCTGCGGGAAGGAATAGACTTCCAAAAGGCTTGTGCACGATTCACAAAATGTATAAGGGAACTGGATAAGATCCAAGTGAAAGAAGCAATGCAGAGTGATGAGAGAAATGCAATGCCATGCTTAAATAGGAGCCAAATGAACATAGTACAACATCTTTCCAAATGTCATCAGGTGGTTTGGCTTAACTCCATATTGGCTTACAGAGTCTCAGGCTACCCAGTGTTTTAAATGTGAACCTTTACATTTGGGTTTTGGCTTCGAAATATGCTGGAAATATTTGTTTCACCCTATGCAGTGGTACCTCGTTTTTTGAACAGCTTAGTTCATGAACAACTTGGAACCCGAACGCTGCAAAACCGGAAGTAGGTGTTCCAGTTTTCAAACTTTTTTGGAAGCAGAACGTGCTCCGTTTTGAGTTCCCTTGTGTTTCCTGTTGCGCTGCTAATTTCTCTCTCTCTCTCCCCCATTGTAATTCAAGCCTTCCATTTCCAACTGCAGTGTTCTAAGGTGATATTTGGAGCTTATATTTGGTGCTTTTGTTTTTGCTATTTATATTGTGTTTTTTGTTTTGAGGCTTTTTCAGTTAGTTTGTTTTTGTGACTGTGTGGATCCCAGTTCAGCTACTGATTGATTGATTGATTGATTGTGTGACTGCAGAAATGGATAAAAGCCCCCCATCCAAACAATGACTATCACCAGTGCAGGTAAGATTTTTTCTTAATTTTAATTTTTATAATCTACAATACTGTTTTATTTATTTTATAGTACAGTACACTGATTATTGCTTTCATTTTATGGACCAATGGTCTCATTAAATAGTAAAATTCATATTAAATTGCTGTTTTAGGGGTTGTTTTTTAAAAGTCTGGAACGGATTAATCCATTTTGCATTACTTTCTATGGGAAAGTGCACCTTGGTTTTGGAACGCTTTGGTTTTGGAACAAACTTCCAGAACAGATTAAGTTTGAGAACTAAGGCACCACTGTAACTGCAATCTGCATGTTAAATAAGATGATAAAAAGAATGTAGAGTTAGCTGGTACTCAAGAGTGCTTAGGAATATTTGACCTTAATATGAAATGGCTTTGGGCTTGAAAACTTGGTTGGCTGGCTGACCAAACAGCATGCAAGGAGTAGAAAAAGTAACAGGCCTGTTCACTTTCCTCCTGCCAAAGTTCTTTTCCTGTTCCGTGTGCAGAAAAGAAAGTGTGGCATAAATTGTTAATTGTTTGACATGTGGGGAAGGGCATAGAATCATAGAATCATAGAATCATAGAATCATAGAATCATAGAATCATAGAATCATAGAGTTGGAATAGACCACAAGGGCCATCGAGTCCAACCCCCTGCCAAGCAGGAAACACCATCAGAGCACTCCTGACATATGGTTGTCAAGCCTCTGCTTAAAGACCTCCAAAGTAGGAGACTCCACCACACTCCCTCGCAGCAAATTCCACTGTCGAACAGCTCTTACTGTCAGGAAGTTCTTCCTAATGTTTAGGTGGAATCTTCTTTCTTGTAGTTTGGATCCATTGCTCTGTGTCCGCTTCTCTGGAGCAGCAGAAAACAACCTTTCTCCCTCCTCTATATGACATCCTTTTATATATTTGAACATGGCTATCATATCACCCCTTAACCTCCTCATCTCCAGGCTAAACATGCCCAGCTCCCTTAGCCGTTCCTCATAAGGCATCGTTTCCAGGCCTGTGACCATTTTGGTTGCCCTCCTCTGGACACGTTCCAGTTTGTCAGTGTCCTTCTTGAACTGTGGTGCCCAGAACTGGACACAGTACTCCAGGTGAGGTCTGACCAGAGCAGAATACAGTGGCACTATTACTTCCCATAATCTAGATGCTATACTCCTATTGATGCAGCCCAGAATTGCATTGGCTTTTTTAGCTGCCGCGTCACACTGTTGGCTCATGTCAAGTTTGTGGTCAACCAAGACTCCTAGATCCTTTTCACATGTACTGCTCTCAAGCCAGGTGTCACCCATCTTGTATTTGTGCCTCTCTTTTTTTTTTTGCCCAAGTGCAATACTTTACATTTCTCCCTGTTAAAGTTCATCTTGTTTGTTTTGGCCCAGTTCTCTAATCTGTCAAGGTCGTTCTGAAGTGTCATCCTGTCCTCATCAGTAGAGCATCTGCTTTGCATACAGAAGTTTCCAGGTAAAAATCCAGGTGCTGGTAGGCTGCGATCCTAGACACATGTA
The DNA here is from genome assembly GCF_964188305.1 of Podarcis bocagei. Lineage (NCBI taxonomy): Eukaryota > Metazoa > Chordata > Lepidosauria > Squamata > Lacertidae > Podarcis > Podarcis bocagei. The sequence continues at coordinate 28,600,896 of NC_138137.1, forward strand.
CCTGCGAGTAAGTCCCATTGATTTCAATGTGGGCATTCAGTGCAAGATAAGGGCAAGGTTTTAAAAAGCTTTAAGAATAGCTGAGGTTCTTTAAAAGAGAGAGAGTTGAGCAGGTAAGTGTAGGTAGGACTGCAGCCTAATTTAAGCCTGGTGATTTCAATGGCTCTACTCTGAGTATGAATTAGTTGGATAAAATCCATCGCCATCTTCCACACAGAGGATAGAAGATACAAACAGATGGTGGGAGGAAGATATTATATGTCCAAGACAGTGACACTGAAGCCACTTTCCTCTCCTTGTTGCTGTCCCACAGGTCTCATTCAACGTCATCGTGGCCACCATATGACAATGATCAAAGCTGGTTGGTTTCTATAACTCCCTTCTCACCTAGGGTTGCCATATTTCAAAAAGCGAAAATCCGGACACAAAAGTTGTTGAGCTTATATGGACAAAGTTGCTGAACTTTTTTTTTTTTTTTTTTTTGCAAAATCTCAAGAAATAAAATGGATGTTTAAAAAGCTATTTTAATGAAATTCCCTAAAATCTACACTTCCGACATGGACTGCCACATGTCAGGCTTTTCCTGGACATTTCAGCGATTTCTGCCACAACGCTGCTTTTTGTTGTTGTTTAGTCGTTTAGTCGTGTCCGACTCTTTGTGACCCCATGGACCAGAGCACGCCAGGCACTCCTGTCTCCCACTGCCTCCCGCAGTTTGGTCAAACTCATGCTGGTAGCTTCGAGAACACTGTCCAACCATCTCGTCCTCTCTCGTCCCCTTCTCCTTGTGCCCTCCATCTTTCCCAACATTAGGGTCTTTTCCAGGGAGTCTTCTCTTCTTATGAGGTTCATGAGACTCTCAAGAGTCTCCTCCAGCACCATAATTCAAAAGCATCAATTCTTTGGCGCTCAGCCTTCTTTATGGTCCAGCTCTCACTTCCATACTGGGAAAACCATAGCTTTAACTATACGGACCTTTGTTGGCAAGGTGATGTCTCTGCTTTCTAAGATGGGCCTAATACTGGCTATGTCCGGGAAATTCTAATCACTGGTGTCTGGCGCCCATTGGGTGGAAGGCAGGGAGTCCAGCAGTAGGTGGCGCCAGAGCCAGTGACAGGCAGAGCCATTGCTGAAGTGCACATTGTCTTCCCTGCTGAGTTCTGCAAGGGCAACACTGAGACTAAGGAGGAGGAAGCTGAGAGGCAGTGCCACCCTGCAGACTGGGTAAGAAGGCAGGCAGATGGGGGTTGGTTAATAATAGACTGAAGTTTGTGGGGCAGTGCCCCATTTGCCATAAAGAACTAGACGCCACTGCTCCTAACAACCGAGGATACAGCAGACCACTTATTGAATTAGATCTAATAATCTCCCTTGCAACAAACAACAACAACAACTCATGCGTGTCAAACAGGCACTTTAACAGCTTTTTGTATTACGTTGTCTAGCATGTGAGTTAAGGTTTTCATCTGTGATAAGGAGACATGCAGATATGCACTTTGATCTACTCCTAACTATTTCTGAGTGTATACGTGCTATAGATAAGTCATTACATAAGAGATTGCAGCTGCCGCTGACATGCTAGCTATAACCATATGATACATATTTACATTTAAAGCAAAGGGTACCAAATTCAGACTTGCTACAGGCAAGGCAAATTCCATTTCCATCACTGAGAGCAGATACCCAGCAGTCCATCACTTGTCCTAACGTGACCTGGCAATGATTTTTTTCTCAGTTTTGCCACTTTTTATAGAACCTTCTGATCTATGCATTCAACACCTCCTTGCACTCTCTACATATCAAACTATTACTTTAAAAATACATTTCAATTTTTTTGTATAAAAGTGTAGGGGGAAACTGCACCTAAAGAATTCCAGCATGCAAATCAGGAAGACCACTTTGCCTAGTGCTCTTTGAGGAACCGCTAATTTGGAAACAGCATAAGAATTTGGGGTTATTAAATACAGTAAAATCCTACCTTTGTTTCAAGGAGCTTGAAGAAATGTACGTGGTTCTTACTTCACCATTTTATCGCCACAACCACCCTGTGTGATCACTTTGGGTAACCTTCTCCAAACTGCTTCCCTGCAGATGTTTTGGTCTACAAGTTCCCTCGTGCCCAGCCGGCAGGACATCAAAATGGGCTGGGACAGTGCTTTTGAACAGGTTTCCCTCTTGGCTTAGCCCGATGCTCTAATCAGTATATCATGCTGGCTCTAGATTAGCAGGTGCAGGTGCCATTCATGACTTTCCTGCCTAAAAGGAGAAAAAAAAACTTGATGGGGTGAATGGAAATGTGGTTAACCTCCTGTAGTACTTGCTAATTTTGGTTAGTAGTATATTATGCTGCAAATACACAGGACAGGAAACCGAGGCACACAGTGGTTTCTTGATCTGTATACTAGCAGCAACCCCCCCCCCCCAAAATAGAGGAATGCCGCAGTTCGAAAGCACACCAGTGCAAGTAGATAAATATGTACTGCTCCGGCGGGAAGGTAAACAGTGTTTCTGTGCACGGCTCTGGTCACATAACCTGGAAAAACTGTCTGTGGACAAACGCTGGCTCCCTTGGCCAGTAAAGCGAGATGAGCGCTGCAATCCCAGAGTCGTTTGTGAGTGGACTTAACTGTCAGGGGTCCCTTTACCTTTACCTTTTACTGTATATCAGGTGTGTAGAAGCTCAGACCCAGGGGCCTTCAAGCTGTTTTTGTTTTTTAACTGGATGTTTAAAATAACCTTGTAAAACAACAACAGCAGCAAAAGCTTTTGGGAATTATAGGGACAGAACTACCTAAAGTGTTCATGCTTCATGCCCCCCCCCATTTAGGGAAGATAGACTAAAGAATTCCGCCCAAGGCCTGAAAGCACCAAAG